>NC_081344.1:40235466-40290852 GCF_029784015.1 Lycium ferocissimum | reverse complement strand
TTCTCATTCAATGTATTTCCATTCCGACAATCAATAAGGATCATGAATAGCCAATGTATCAATCTTAAGAATACCAGTCACCATGTCACAAGTCTTAACAAGACTTAAGAAATCAACCTCCTAATAATGTGGATACTCCACGAAGATACATGAAATAAGAATACAAGTCATCACACAAAAGCCATACCAAGACTCAGACTCGACTCATCATTAACATGAATAAGGAATCACTTCAAATCAACAAGGAAGTAAATACTGATGATTCATGCATGCTCGGTACATATAATAATGACAACATGAATATCCAAATAAGGGCACCAAAAATTTAGCAACAGGTCGCCCCCACCCATGGTACAATAAGACTCTATTATGGTCAATTCGGTAATTGCACATACCCCACCACGCTAACTAGATCAATAACTAACCATATTCACTAATTTTCTTTCCTTTTTTTCCTATCAACTACGCATCTTGGTTCACTTATTCACTTCATGGAATAATGCCCATAGAAATCAGCATTCATCTTAACCTAAACAATATTTAACCGAACTCCGTGTTCGAAGATCTAATCATGCTTTCTCCCATCAATTCTATATTATATATACGATTTAATAATCAAATTATAAATCAAGTAAACCATAAGTTACCTCGTTGCTGAACAGCTGTCCCGAATGTTTATGGAATATCCACTATCCCGTCTTTAAGCTAGAAGCCGTGATAGAGAAATCTTTAAGGAGGATAACGTGAAGGATGTTTGAAGGGCTACCTTTCCCCTAGTCATTAAGTGTTTTACTCTAGAAATACCCTAATGATGACTTAGAAGAGGGGTTTTGTGGACAAAAAGGGTTAAATCCCTAAATTAAGTCATTAAACGTGGGTACTGGTCCGCATATACTGTTGCAGTAGACTGCTCATCCGCTACAGCGAGCTTGCTATGGCGATCGTTCACCCGCTACGGCGAAGACGTCCTTCCCGGTCCCACAACTCTTTAACTCTCATCTAATTTAATTACGATTAAATATTACACTTAAAACTCCCCCGTGGACTAATCTTATAACGATACACTTGGTTTTTGTACGGGGTCTATGGAACACCTAATAACGACCAGATGGGTCGTTACAGGATGTGAGGGTTGACTTGTGTGTTAAGGCGTGGAAAAGTAAGGTTTCTTAAGGGATTATGGTAAGATTACTTCATCATCCTATGGGACGGGGGTGTGAGGAAGAGAATTTGGATGGATCAATCTCCGCTATATGAAGAGAACGATTGGTATCTGACGTGCTCATCAGGATAAGGTTGCCAGATGTCCGAGGGTGCATGTTGTATAAGGTTATGAAAAGTTAGCTTGGGCTTCGATATGACAGAACTGTAGTGGTGGAGTAATAGCCAGTGGTTTGAGGGTTCCTTCAGGAAATGACTATCTATTCTAAGTCAGGGGAAAATGTTATCTATGACAAGTGGAATTTAAGGGAATAAACAACTGTGATTCTTCATTAAAAGGTGTGTTTTTCGGGCCTTTAGTGTTTGAGGTTAGTGATAGGAAGGGGTCATTTGAACCAAGGGTTTTTTATTGAGAGTTATGTTGCGGTTTTTAATACAGAAGGGATGTAAAGGTTCACGAATGAGTTGTATGTGCAGTTATATCATGGGCTATGAAGAACCAGTGATGGACTAATAAGAATAACTCTAGTGTTGGATACCAGAGTTTTTATTTCTAAGGAATTACTAGGTGTTACATCTAGTCTTGGATAAGATTTGTGGGAATATTACATAAAGGTTAGTGTGTGAAGGGTTCTACAATTACAGGTGTCGTGACTTATGGAGTTGACTGAATGAGAAGAATAATTGCACTATTGTTAGTGATCAGCTTCGACAAAGTGAGGCAAGAGGTGAGTCTTCGTGGGCAAGCATCGTTTGAGGGCCTTTGAGTGAGGAGTCAGTCTATAAGGACATTGGAAGCAGTGGATCAATGATGGGTTGAATTAATTCAAGTCGCATCGAGCATTTCAGAGATTAACTCAAGGATCAGCAATATTGGTTGAAACCAGGAGAGGTAAGTTCACTTTGGAACATTTGAGCATCAATGTTGGGTCAGTAACTCAGGGACCAAGTCAAAAAAAGGGTTTTTCAGTTAATGGATCGTTTGGATAGGGTACTTTTGAAAGTTATATGAGGACGTTAGTAGGATTATGTGTACGGTAATTAACGATCGCCTACGAATTATGGATCAGTTCAGTGGTGGTTTAGGGCATTGCGTTGACGATGAGTGATTCTTGTTGGGATAACCATAGTTGGGTGGTAGTTTTCTAGCAGAGAGGCTTAATGAAGAATTGTATATGTGGTGCGACGGGTTTAGAGGAAGAAATCAATTTTTGGAAATGGGGTGAGACGAGGGAACTCTCGATTGTTCGAGTGTGTGGCATACTACTATCTCCAGGATTGACTTAGCTATTTGACACACCTTATGACTTTGCGGTGTACTTTTGAGTGGGTTCCACTGATGGTCGATCAGTGGCAGTGAATATGATCTGAATGGAATAGAAAAATTGAAGAATTAAGATAAAGGTATAGTTGATCGAGAATCGGTATGAATAAGGTACATTTTTGGGGTTACTTGGGTTAGGTATGGATGGTGGTGTTGTTGTCCTATATCTTCCAGATGAGGTGTGATCGTTAAGTACGCTTAAAGAAAGAAGTCTCTGAGAAATGGGTTAAGTGTTATGATAAAGTTTCGTGAGGTTTCGTAATCTGTGACTGGTGAGAAGCAAATTTCAGGTGACCGACATGCTAAGGTTTATGGAAAGATGGCTTGTGTTATATCAAGATGGGTAATTTCGTAGCTCTCTTCATTGGATGAGCGTGATTGTCTAACGACAAGGAGTTTTGGGAATCTCTATAATTTGAATGTTAGAGTTATATATTTTGAGATAAGACAGTACTCGTGGTAGTAGATTATGTGGAAATGTTGCTGGCTAGATAGCTTGGGTGAACATTTCAGATAGGAAGGACTCGAAAGGAACTATGTATGGTAAGGCACGTGGATTGCAAGTATTGGTATTATGTGGAAGTGTTGTTGGCTAGATAGCGTAGGTGAACATTTCAGATAGGAATGACTCGGAAGGAACTGTGTATGGTAAGGCACGTGGATTGCAAGTATTGGTACTTTGGATTTTCTAAAGGAGTAAAAAGGGTATTTCAATCAGATATTCAATGGTTGTGGAGTAGGAGTACGAGGTTGCAGACTTTGCGTCGAGGCATTCGGAGTGGTGAAAAAATTCTGTGAAAGCACAAGAAGGGGAATTCGAGGTGTTGTGATTTATCAAATTTGCGTGGCTAGTGTGAACTGAGAAACAGGAAGACTTAAGTCATGATTTGGACTAGTGGCATGCGTTATGGTGCTTTTAAGAAATCTTGGCGATGAGGGCGGCTGGGAAGGTGTAAAGAAAGGATTAGAAAAATAAGAGTACTCTAGCGGTTCAGGTTTGGCAATGGATTGCGACGACAGTCAGAAGGTTATGGTGTCTGTGACGATTTGTGGTGTCTGTGATGGTATGGTGGAATGAACCAATTCATTCAGAGGTATGGGTATAGTTGGAGTCAGGTAATTCGAGTGGGGGCAGTTAGTATATTCGAGGATCAACCGGGAAAGAAATTTTGGGTATGGACGATTGGAAAATTTGGGTATTTGAGCTAAGTTAAGGGTGGTTTTGATTGATAAGGTGAACTAGCCGTACTATCAGTGTGCTTCTTCCCTGTGGAGGCTTCCTTAAGGTTATAGTAGAGATTCTTTGGCTTCTCGTCGATTTTTGTGCTCTTCATTCTTCTCCGTTCGAGGATGAACGGTTGTTTAATTTGTATCTGATGTAATGACCTGTTTGGTCGTTGTTAGATTTTTTACACTTTTACTCCTGTTGACTATTCCCCTAGCCTCGTTAGAGCATGTTTGACTTGTGGGATAGTAGCACGGTTCCCGGAGAGATCGGGCGAGCCTTGTTTGATTTTGAGGAAGTTAGAAGTTCTAAGTTGAATATGTGATAAATCTTTGACTAACGTTTTGACTTTTAGGTAAACATACCTTTTTTAGAATTCTGTCGATTCCATAAGATCCGAAGGGTCGATTATGACATGGTGGGATGTTTGGTTTGATTCTCGAGGCATTAGCGAGCGTTTTGTACCCTTTGTTGGAAACTTAGTGTTGGCCCATTGGGGGTTGACCCGATCAAGGTGACCTCCATTGAAAATTCCGAGGACATGGTTGAGTTCGTAGCGTATTTTTACATGTGTCTGCATGGTTGGTTTGTATTCGGAAGGTCTCGGATGGATGTTGGGATTTTGTGGTTGAACTTAGTGAAATCAGATTTTTACGGTTTCTGGTGTTGTCACTTCTGTGACAAGTTGGTCGCATCTGTGGGCCCGCCTAAGCCAGGCCTGGTCTGCAGATGCAGGCCTCTGAGGGGTTGGCATTTCCAGCACCCGCAAGGTGATTTCTCGCAGGCGCGTATGCGCATAGGCAAGCATCTTCCGCTTCGGCGGAGATGCTGAATCTTAAATAAAATCCACCTTAGCGAACTAGTATCCACAGAGACTGAGTCGCATAGGCGGACCAGGCTCCGCGAAAGCGAGAAAAGCTGCGATCAGAAACTTATTGTTATATCCCGTATGTTTATACGACGGATTATTGGTAAGTTAATCAATATAAATCCAGGGACAAGATTATTTTTGGATATGAGACAAGGACTTTTAATCCCCGATTTTAATAAGTGCACGACTTGCTTACAATTTTATTTGGTATGGAAATATTAATGGAGATTAGGGATTAATTAACCATGATTAGATTACTAAGTGGGGATTAGTGATTAATTAATAAATATTAATCAAATTAAGTGGGCCCCACAGAGGTGGCTGAATCTGATTGGTGATTGGGTTGAGTGTGACACATGTCATGGTGGATGGACATGTGTCCACCTCATAGGCAGCATATATATATAAAAGTTGATGACTAAGCTTAACACATAAATCAGATTTTATTCACAAAATTGAACAAGAGAGAGAGGCTCTCATCTCCTCCAAGTAGAGAGAGAGAGTCACGGCCATGGCAGCAGCCTTTGAAGCTCATGGCCAGCTCTTTTCATCACCATTAGATTGCTAAATTCACCTTGGATTGAAGAAGGGAGCATGAACAACCATGGCTGCCAAGCTCACGGCCATGGCAGCCTTGATCAGCCCAAGTTTTGATAGCAAGATTCCTAAGTTCCTAAGGTGTTCTAAGTACTAAAAAGGGCAGCAAGGATAGGGATTTAGGTTGAAGAAGATGAAATGGTGCAAATGGTACAAATCACTATGGAATCTTGCCCAAATTAAAGTGAGGTAAGACTTTTTCTTTTGTTATGAAATTGAAGTTAATGATGTTGTAATGGAAAGATTAAATTGTATTGAGTGGAATTGGAAGTAAGAAAATTGCATGATTTCGTTGGAGTTGTAAATTGGACAGAATTGAAGTTGTTCAAATTAGGTTGGGTTTGATTGTTGTTGTTGTTATTATTGTTATGGACTATATGTTGAAAGTGAAGGAATTGTATATGTTGATGTTAAGATGTTGTTAGGCCGTGTAGGGGGCTGTTTCATTTGGAAATGGTGAATTAATTTTGATTAACATTTTGGTTGTTGTTGTCATGGATTATGTGACGAGAATGAAGGAATTAAATGGTTAAAGTTGAAGTTGTAATTGTTTGTGGGCTGTTGTAGAACTTAGTGTGATGTTAACATAGTTTTCTTGCATATAAATGGATGGTGTTGTTGTCGTGTGGCTGCTGTTATATTTCCCTAAAGTTGGATGAAAAGATTGTATGAAATAACGTATAAGAATCGTATGTGGTTTGCTTGGTGTGTTCGTAGGTGTTTTGCAAGATTTTCGAGCATCTTTTATGTTGTTAGTTCGGGGCTGTTTTGATATGTCGTTGTTGTTCTTGTTGAGCTTGGAAGATTAAGTATGACTAAAGTTATACATGATGTTAAGTATGACTAAAGTTATACATGATGTTATTGTATTGGTTGGGCTGTTAGAAGAACGTTTCGATGAAAACGTTAAGACTATGGGTCATTAAGGATAACTTGAACATGTAGTAGTCGTATTTGGATTGTTATTGAATGTTATGAATGTGGGTTGTTTGGGATGTTGTGCGGGCTGTTCGGAGTGTTCCCGAGTCTTGTCTTGAATAGCCTCGATATAGTACTTGAACGTGTGGTTATTGATGTTGGCTTAGCTGTTATGTGGCTGGTTTGAATATAAGGGAAACGTCATCTAATTTTCTAGAAAGGAGTCACTAATGTTAGAACACGTTTTGAATCTCCCCGTAGCTTAACCATAACTCTTGACGTCTTAATATAGGTTGAGATACTATTGGGCAGCGTATACGTGTTGTGTGGCAAATAAGCGCTAAAGGTATGTAAAGCTATCCCTTCTTTCTTTTGGCATGTCTTAGATGTAAGTGATGTACGATATGAGCTTTGGGGTAATTCTATTCACAAGTTCCGAGCATGATTTATGATTCTTATTCACTTCTTGATGTTAGAACTCTTAGAGTAGTCGAGCTACTGCCCTCGAGTTTTCTATATGGTTGGATAGTAAATGATACATAAAAGTTCCTATTCTTGAAAGACTCTATAATGACTAATGTCCTTAACTTTCATAAGTTGTCTCGTATTAATTTGATACATGTCTACGATCCCCGAGACTCTATTTGATGTAATCCATTATGACATTCAAATGGTACTTGACATGGCTATCGCTTTTGATACTCGAGTGTTAGATTATTCTACTTATCCTATTGAGTCTCAGATGATGATCTAGTTTGCATATGGTTGCTCACTACTCTGCTCGTGCATACTGTTATTATATCTTTCACCGAGTCCCGGGCCGGGTATGTTTTCGTGCACAGTTTCACTGCATTGTTCACCGAGTCCCTCACTAGAGGGCCGGGTACGGTATATATATGATGATATGATGATGTGATGATGGCGCCGAGCCCCATGATGGGCCGAGTATGATATACATGGCACCGAGTCCATAATGGGCCGGATATGATATATGATATAGTCATGCATGATTTTATTTCATAAGGCAATGTACAGTGATTCCTTGATTATCATACTTGTCTCCTGAAATCTCTACTTCAGTTATGATTTTTCTTAATGTATTTCATGCTTTATATACTCAGTACATATTTCGTACTGACCCCCTTTCTTCGGGGGGCTGCGTTTCATGCCCGCAGGTACAGATACTCGATTTGGTGATCCTCCAGCTTAGGACTTCTACTCAGCTGTCTTGGAGTGCTCCGTTGTTCCGGAGCCTAGACTTTTGGCACAGATCTTCTGATATATGTATATGTTTATTCAGGGGTACGACGGGGCCCTGTCCCGTCATATGTTACTGTTAATACTCTTAGAGGTCTGTAGACATATGTGTGGGTTGTATATAGATGTTGTTCAGCTGTGTTAGCATGACTTATATTTTGGGACGTTCCCATTCGTAGTGGCAGCCTTGTCGGCTTGCGTATATATATATATTTTGGGATGAAGTACGTAGTGGCAGCCTTATTGGCTTGCGTATATATAGTTGGGATGTTCCCACACGCTATGACAGCCTTGTCGGCTTATGTACTGTTTATCTGTTAATGATTGTGACTCCTCAGGAGACAGGTTGCGTTGATATATATATATGTGACAGTTCTAAGATAACGTTCTTTTTTGTAAGTTTCATATTATGTTTAGATGTGGATTGATTGTAGCTAACAGGTGTATATACGAGTGTCCAGCTCGGGCACTAGTCACGGCCTACGGGGTTGGGTCGTGACACTTATATCTTCCTATTCCGAACCATTTCATTCTATAAACCAAATTAGAAACCTAGAGAGACTTTGAGGTGATTTAAGAAGTTCTTGGGAGTGAATCTTCATTTGGGTAAGTCAATCTAATCTATTTATGTTGTCAGTATGGATTCTAAAGTAGAACTAAAGGGAATAGCTGGGGAAATGGGTTTACAAACGCTACTTTTGATGTTTGAGTCTTAAGCCATGAAAATGGGTTTTATTGGTGAATCTTGCTAAATCTAATCATGGAATCTTGTGAATAACTAGATACTAAGCTTGAATCTTTACTTGATTTAGAATTTGACTATGAAAAGTTAGGGTTTCTTCCCAAATTGTGAGTTTTCGATCTAATGGTGAAATAAATGATTAATAGAGTTTATTTAGTAATTGGGGGATGTCATTGAACTTCTTAAAAATTGAGTTACCGATTCTAATCTTGAAATTACCATTTTTCCCTTGTGGGCTCGGTTTCCTCTTAAGGGTTGTTTTCAATTCGAATAATATTATAGTAATATGGGTATCGTTAATCTCCGTTTCTAACATAAATTACGATGTTGAATAGACTTCAATCGTTTGGAAGGGAAAGGCTCTCGTGCGATAGTTCGTGGTACCTGCTCGGCACTGTGACATGGTGCGGCGTTGTGATCTAATTAGGTTGGCATGATTTCTAATTATGTGGGCTTATCATCGTTGTTTACACATTGTTGACATGTGGTGTATTTGATTACGTGATTGGAGCTGTGGGATGTGATAGATTAATTATAGTCATTGAAACTCGATATTGAACTATTTCCATGGTTGTTGTGATTTATGCAAGACTTGATATGGTTTATGGTGTTTGTCATTGATTGTCTTTGATTTAGCATTCTTGCATTCATACATTCATACATGATGGAAATGGTGTGGAAATGATTTGATGAAAGAAGTATGGAATCAGTGTGATGAACTATGGGATCGGGTTGCGCGCTGCAGCGTGTATATATATTTATGGATCATGTTGCATGCCGCAACATATATTTTTGGGATCGGGTTGCACGCCACAACGGTACATGGACGCCATGGGTCCCCTGCGGGTCATGACTACCGAAACATCGATATTTCGTCCGGAGCATGTGTGTACAGAGTGAGTATTGGCCATTGCATCGCATATATCATCATCCATTCTCCATTGTGGTTGTGCTATGATTGCCTTGAGAGCTATTGAGACTTGATAGACTTGTGGTTTAGAAGCCTCACCCTAGGCTATGATTCGGTTGGTGATATTCTGTATATTTGAGTGATTATTATGTGCCTATCTGTTTGATTTGTTATTTCTATATTTTATATGCGTAAACTAATCTTAGTCGGCCGATGATGCTTACTAGTACGTGTGTTGTACTAATACTACTCTTGATGTACTCTTCCTTTGAGTGCAGAATTTGTTACTGGTTCCAGTTCCCGTCCCGAGAGTGATCCGAGGCTACTTGACTGAGATTCCAGGGTGAACCATTGGCTAGATCCACAATTCGGAGGCTCTTTCCTTATATATACCTATCTATTATGTATTCGTGAGATAGTATTTGTATTCTTGAGACTTGTACTTCTTATCAGACTATATATCTATATAATAGTGTCTCTGGTACTAGTTTAGACCAGATTTTGGGGCTAATATTACTTCCGCACTTGTTATTTATATAATTTGAATATGTTAACTAAATCATTGTTTACTTTCGCATAATTCTTATAAATGACTTAAATAATTTGGGAATGGTGGCCTACCTGGGGGGACAGCGTAGGTGCCATCATGATTCATGAATTGGGTCGAGACATGTACTCTTCAGCATGTGTTCAATCAGAGAGATCTCAAATCGAGGCAGCGTAGATAGTTGGTGTTGCTGAAGTATGATATCACCATTCTTTATCATCCGGGCAAGGCAATGTGGTAGCTGATGCGTTGAGCCGAAAGGCAGTGAGTATGGGTTTGTTAGCTCGTTTTGTTGTTTAGGAGTGTCCTTTAGCCATGGAGGTTCAGACTTTGGCTAATAGTTTTGTGAGATTGGATATTTCAGAACAACGTTCTGGCTTGTGTTGAGGCGAGGTCGTCTCTTTAGGAGCTGATTAAAGCACACCAGTTCGATGATGTGAAGTTGTGTAAGATTAGGGATAAAGTGTTGTGTGGTGAGGCCAAGGAGGCCATGCTTGATAGTGAGGGTGTGTTGAGGATTAAGGGGAGGATTTGCATTCATCATATGGGTGGATTGATTCGTTTGAGATTGGAGGAGGCTCATATTTCTAGATATTCTATTCATCCAGGTGCTACCAAGATGTATTGTGATTTGAGACAGCACTATTGGTGGGGTAGGATGAAGAATGACAATGTGGATTTGGTTTCTCAGTGTTTGAAGTGCCAACAGGTTAGATATGAGCACCAGAGACCAGGTGGTGTGCTTCAGAGGATGCCCATTCCCGAGTGGAAGTGGGAGAGGATAGCTATGGATTTTGTGGTTGGTCTTCCGAAAACCTTAGGCAAGTTTGATTCGATTTGCATTATTATAGATGCATCTCTTAGTCATACCTGAGTGGGCCAAGACGGGCACCCAGAGCTAACCTACCGAGCACCACATACATGCATTAGTCATGCCTGAGTCGGCCATAATACTAAGTCATATATACCATAGGCTGTATGGGACACAAGTCCAAAAGATAATATACATACGTCATCAAGCTAATCCCAAGTACATGTATCGGCAAGGCTATCCATAGTAAAGATATAGCGGAATATAGATTGAGACGGCCATAATTGTGCATATATGTCTACGAGCCTCTACTGGAGTGCATAACATAATAACGACGGGATGGAACCCTGCCATACCCATCTGAACACAAAAGAATCACACTAACCGGATCGTAACTCCTGAACAAGTAGAGTGCTCTTGTATAATCGCTGAGAAGGCAGTCTAAGGGTCTGAACTATCTCCCTGTCTACCTTCAGGCATGAATGCAGCATCCACAAACAAAAAGACATCAGTATGAATAATATACCAAATATGTGAGGCGGAAAATATAACATAGTAAACAAATATTGTAAAGAAGAAGGATAAGAATCAACCAGGCACTTCTGACTTACCGATGAGAATCTAGCATATATGTCTCTCTGTAATCTCATATGCTTAACTAAATCTATGTACAATACTGTGGCCCTGACCAACTTATCATCATGGTGCTATCTCTGATCAGTGGTAACTGCCCAACCAGCCATAGCTCAGTGGTAACTGTATAATTACCCATCCGGTTATCGCCCGACGGAAGAGAGCGCATGTCAGAATCGCCTAACCGATCGTTGGTAACCGCCAATCGATCGTTGCAATCGCTTCAATCGGCCGTATCTCCGTGGCATAACTGCCCAACCAGCGATAGCATAGTGGTAAATAGTGATACATGATCTGCCCAACTGGCCGTAAACTAGTGGTAAATATAATCAACATCATAACCAGACCTCTATGGGTAATTTCTGTGCACTTCTCATGATCATTACTTATCCGTTAATGCCTATCCATAATATGGTTTAGGTGACTTACAATTCACAGAAGCTGGCACCGATCTACATTGGAGAGATTGTCCGATTGCATGGAGTTCCAATTTCCATCATTTCTGACAGAAGCACTCAGTTTACTTCCCAGGTCTGGAGGACTTTGCAGAAGAAATTGGGTACTCAGTTGGATCTTAGCACCGCGTTTCATCCGTAAATCGATAGTCAGTCCAAGAGGACTATTTAGGTGCTTGAGGACATGTTGACAGCTTGTGTTATCGACTTTGGTGGTCATTGGGCCCAGTTTTTACTTTTGGCAGAGTTTGTGTACAACAACAGCTATCGCTCGAATATTAACATAGCACCGTTCGAGGCTTTGTATGGTAGGAGATGTCATTCTCTGATTGGGTGGTTCAATGCTTTTGAGGTGAGGCCTTGGGGTACGAATCTATTAAGAGAGTCCTTGGACAAGGTGAAGTTGATTCAGGAAAAGCTTCTGGCAGCTCAGAGTAGGCAAAAAGAGTATGCGGACCAGAAGGTTTGTGATCTAGAGTTTATGGTTGGTGAGCAGTTTCTGTTGAAGGTTTCACCCATAAAGGGTGCGATGCAATTCGGGAAGAAGGGAAAAATAAGCCCGAGGTTTATTGGTCCTTTTGAGATCCTCCTACGGGTTGGTGAGGTGACTTATGAGTTAGCTTTTCCACCAGGTTTGTCATGTGTTCATCCGGTATTCCATGTTTCCATGTTGAAGAAGTACCATTCAGACGACTCTTAGGTCATTCATTGGGATTTGGTACTGTTCGATCAGAATCTCTCTTTTGAGGAAGAGTCGATAGCGATTTTGGATATTGGGTGAGGAAGTCGAGGCTCCGCTGAGATTATCGCTTAAGGCGCAATAGAAGCATTGTCCAGTTGAGGAGGATACTTGGGAGACCGAGGCTGATATGCGTGTAAGATATCCCTAGCTTTTCACCGGTTCAGGTACCTTTCCTTCTTTCTTTCGTTTTTTGTTCAAGGATGAACGGTTGTTTAATTGGTATCTGATGAAACGACCCGTTTGATCATTATGTGCATTTTGACCCTTTTAACCCTGTTGACCCTTCCCCGAGTTCTATTAGAATATTTTTGACCGGCAGGGATGGGCGACATGGTTCCCAAGGTCATAGGGCGAGTCTTGGTGAGATTTGAGGAATTTAGAACCTTAAAGTGAAACATGTTTGCCCAATAGTTGACTTTTGGGTAAATGGACCATTTTGGGAATGTTGTCTAGTCCATGAGGTCCGGAGGGTTGATTATGACTTGGTGGGATGTTTGTTTCGGTTCCTGAGGCTTTCAAGAGCGTTTTGTACCCTTGGTTAGAAACTTAGTTTTGGCCATTTAGGGGTTGACCGAGTCAAGGTGACCTCCGTTAGGAATTCCCAGGCCACGGTTGAGTTCGTAGGGTGTTTTTACATGTGTCTGCATGTTTGGTTTGTATCCGGGAGGCCTCAGATGGATGTCGAGATTTTGGGTGGAACTTGGTGAAAACTCAAATTTTCTGGTTTTCTGATGTCCCACTTCTGCGGGTGTGTTTCCACCTCCACGTGTTCGCCTATGCTGGACTTGACTTGCAAAGGCAGGAGTATGAGGTGTCAAGTGACTCCGTTTCTGTAGGTCCTTTGTGCGCGTGAGCGAGTCCGCCTACTCAGACAAGGTGTTCGCGGATGCGGAAATCACTGAATCAGTGACCTTATATTTCCCAATTTTGAACCATTCTTTCCATTCTCAAATTCTAAACCTAGAGCGTGTTTGTGTAGGCGATTTGCAGAGCTTTGAGGTAAATTTTTCATTTGGTAAGTTCCTACACTTGTCTTTGTGATTTTCTTATGCTTAAGAATGGAATCCATAGTAGTTTAATGAGCTAATTTGCGAAAATAGGTTCTTGAACCCTAGGATGATGATCATAAATCCCTTTCAATATAATTGATTTTTCTTGGTTAAATGTACTGATTTTTACCGTTTAATCAGTGCTTAATTAGCATCTAGGCTTGAATCTCCCTTTATTTCAAGAATCAAAGTCACGGAAACTAGGGTTCTTCTCTAATTTAAGGGTTTTCACTCTAATAATGGAATTGATGATAAAATGGGTTTAATTAGTAATAAAAGGATAGTATTGGACTTCCTAAGGGTTGATTAACCGATCATAACTTGAAATCCCTATTTTGCCCTTGTGGGCCTGGTGTCCTCTTTAAAAATGGTTATTTTCGATTCGAATAGTATCGTAGCAATATAGGTATTGTTAGTCTTCGTTTCTAATGTAGATTACGTTGTTGAATAGACTTCGAACATCCGGAAGCTCTTCAGAAGGGCAAAGCTCGTGTTGGATAGTTGGTGGAACCCGTTCGGCATCGAGGTAGGTTACGGTTACCTTGCGATTAGACTCCAATTGGTGAAGCGTATGTAGGAATTAGCTGTTGACAGGGAAAGCAAGTTAGGCCTTCGGGTATGGTGAGGAGGTGAATCCTATTAGACAAAGGAACATCCGAGGTCTTTGCCGGATTATGTAAAAGAGAGATGAGAATCCGTGATCCAAAGTTGTTACCAGAGCGGAATGTGTTATACTCGCTGCGCGTCTAGAACTTGATTAATAGCCCACTAGAACTTTACATTTCTGTCACGACCCAACTGGAGGGCCATGACGGGCACCCGGAGCTAACCTATCGAGCATCACATGCATGCATCTCTTAGTCATTCCTGAGTGGGCCATAATACAAAGTCATATATACCATAAGCTGTATGGGACACAAGCCCAAAAGATAATATATATACGTCATCAAGTTAATCCCAAGTACATGTACCGGCAAGGCTATCCATAGTAACGATACAACAGAATATAGACTGAGATGGCCATAAGACATCTAACTGTGCATATATCTCTACGAGCCTCTACTGGAGTGCACAACATAATAAGGACGGGACAGGACCCTACCATACCCATCTATACACAAAAGAATCACACCAATCGTAACTCCGGAACAAGTGGAGTGCTCCTGTGCAACCGCTGAGAAGGCAGTTTAAGAGTCTGAACCGTCTCCCTGTCTACCTGTGGGCCTGAACGCGGTGTCCACAAACAAAAGGACGTCAGTACGAATAATGTACCGAGTATGTAAGGGGGAAAATGTAACATAGTAAACAAATACTGTAAAGAAGAAGGTTAAGAATCAACCAGGCACTTCTAACTTACTGATGAGAATCTAGCATATATGTCTCTCTGTAATCTCGTATGCTTAACTAAATCTGTGTACAATACTATGGCCCTGACCAACTTATCATCATGGTGCTATCTGCCCAACTGATCAGTGGTAACTGCCCAACCAGCTGTAGCTCGGTGGTAACTGTATAATTGCCCATCCGGTTATTGCCCAATGGTAGAGCGCATGTCGTAACTGCCTAACTGATCAGTGGTAACTGCCCAACCGGCAGTAGCTCTGTGGTAATATCTGCCCAACCAGCCATAGCCTGGTGGTAAGTACGTGTCTGCCCGACCGGCCGTAGCTCGGTGGTATAACTGCCCAACCAGCCGTAGCATAGTGGTAAATAGTGATACATGATCTGCCCAACTGGTCGTAGACCAGTGGTAAATGTAATCAACATCATAACCAAACCTCTATGAGTAATTTCTATGCACTTCTCATGATCATTACTTATCTGTTAATGCCTACATGATTACATAGGACTTATAAGCACATTTCCGGGCAATTAAGACTTCTTCCCGACTAACTAAACCTTAGTCAATTCCTGGATGCATCATAAGCCTTTCTTCTAGCATTAAGTACCTCATTAGGGATCCTATAACTAGCATACTATTGTTACACCTCGTAGTTTCGTCCGTTGAGATTCGTTAGGCGTTAGTTGTCCTAATCGTGGAAACAGGAGTTACCTTAGGATATATGAGATTACATGTTCCCATATTATGTTTACGGGGGTTTAAGCCCATGAAATCAGCTATGGAAGGATTTAAGAACAAGCAAATAAAGGAATGGAGTTTGTGGGAACTTTGGTAAAATTGGCAAAATTTTCGGATAGGATTTTGGGCCAGATTGGGGGAGGCATATCTCCTAGAATATGAGGAGTTTTGGTGTGTTTCTTTTATCCAAATTGAAGTTCATCGAGTCTAGTTTCCAACGCAATAAACCGTTCCTCAATGTAACGTCGGAGTAAAAAGTTATGGGTGTTTCAAGACAGACTGTCTGAGTAGAAAATTTCTACGGACCATTTGACGGCCCGCAGAAAATTCTGCGGCCCGTCAAACTGCACGAGCCTAGCGTAAAAAGGTTACATTGAACCATATTTGACTGGGCAGTTCTACGGACCATTTTGACGGTCCGTAGGAATTTTGACGGCCCGTCAAAATGGGCGTACGAAGGTACTCGACGGGATTTTAAGTTCCACTTTATATATTTCACTCCACTTCATTTGGACATTTTATTTACCAAATCAGATCCAAAAGCTCTCCAAAAACCCTCTCTTCAACTCCATAAACTAATCCAAGCCAAAATCCAAGGGAGATTAAATATCAAGAGGCAAGAATCAAGAGACCCATGTGTTACAAGTCTTGCTAGGGTAAGTAGGCTCCAAGAATTCTTTGGATATTGAAGCTAGGGTTTTCATATAAGTTGATAGCTTTCTCCAAAGCTCATTCTTATGATATAAAAGGTTAGTTTTCATGCTTATTACATATTATCAAGAATGTTTAGTTGTTGAATAACTTGGGTGGAAGGCGAAAGTAGAAGATGAGTTCTAAATGTAGTTTTTGAGTAGTAAGCTAACTTGAGTTATGATTCTTAGTATAATATGGATATAATATTGTTATGGAAGGTAGTAAGAGTGATGAGGAAGCATTGTACGGAAATGTGCTTAAATGGGTGTGAAGTTGTTGGTATAAGTTGAACACAAGGATGAATTTTGAAGGGTAAATCGAATGTGAATACTTGATTATCATATTATGGATATTATTGTGGTTGTTGGGAGTTGTTTTGTGATATGGTGGAAGTTGACGAAATAGGGGAAACGCTTCCCAATTTTCATTAGGTCATGAATTATTCTAGTTTGAATTTAGGAGTATCATTAAGGCTTAACCATGTTATGAATCCTTCTAAATGTAGATTATTCAAGCTTCAACGGGGAACGTTAAATAGTTAAGGAGATAAAGAGGTATATAAGCCTAACCCTTCTTTCATTAAGGCATGGTTCCCTTGCTATATATATCCTTTCATGAGTTCCATAATGATTTAGAAATGACTCTACCTCTAAGAGTACCAAAGCTCATGATTCTCGATACTTTCACGATACTAGTACTTCCTTTATATGATAGTTGATCCTATAAGGATAGATGTGATGAAAACGATGATGGAAATGATGTTAATGATACTTATGGACTTTTATGTATACGTTTCTAAGTATGTATGACTATTATGTAACACCGAGCTTAAATGGCCGGGTATGATACCTATCGTGCGCACACCACTGCAGTTGGGTACGAATAACACTGAGCCTTGGTAGGGCCAGGTATATACGACACCGAGCCTTGTCATGGACGGGTATGTGAAACCACCGAACCTTCATGGTCGGGTATGCTATGGATGCGAATATGTATATGAGTACGGATACGAATATGGATACGAATATGTATATGAATATGGATATGAATACGGATACGAATATGGATACGGATATGGATATTTGTATATGTATATATGTATGTACAGGAGCACGCATTAGAAATGGAAGGTCCCTATGAAAGACAAGTAAGTAATTATGATGATGGCTACTCCTGATTCTCCTATCTTATGCTATTTCTTATGCTATCTCTTATGCTCCTAATATGATGTTGATTATGCTTTATATACTCAGTACATTATTCGTACTGACCCAAAAATTAGCTAAGTTTCAATGGACAGATGCTTGTGAATGTAGTTTCCAAGAGCTGAAGGATAGATTAACACCTGCCCCAGTCCTGACACTTCCAGAGGGATCGGAAGGTTATGTTGTCTATTGTGATGCTTCAGGCATTGGGTTAGGCTCTGTGTTGATGCAACATGGTAAGGTGATTGCGTATGCTTCAAGACAGTTGCGGAAACATGAGAAAAATTATCCGACCCATGATCTTGAATTGGCTGCAGTCTGTTTACGTAGGTTTTGCATTGCATAGCTTCTCATATTCTAGGAGATATACCTCTCTCACGTTGGACAAAAAATCTTGTCTAAAATTCTGCCAAGTTTTCCCAAAGTTTAGACAAACTTAATTTCTTCGATTTGCTTGATCCCGGAACCTTTAGACACTTGCTTAGCACTTTTTAAAAGTCTTTCTTAACCTTATAAGGATTCCATGACCTCTCCGACTTATATCAGCTAGCTACGACGCAAACGGCGCAAGATTTTTTTAGGTGTAACAAGGTCTTTAGTGATTACCCAGGATATTCTTCTTTCATGCTTATATTTGGCTATAGCTTTAGGGAAGATCATTTAGAACTTGAGTTTCTTTCCGTGGAAATTTCAAAATGCACGATGAAATGACGTGACTATTCAAGAAATTAGTAGCCATCTCTGGGTTGATATAATTTGCATTTTTCTATATCCGACCAATCAATCAGATTGCACAAATATCACCCGAAACAATTTCAGTTTCCTTGATTGACTTTACAGAAGAAGAACTTCGTCCCTATTCCACTCTGAATTCTCTCTATCACCTATTTGATAATATAAATTTTAATGTCACGCTCCAAATTCGACCCTAGCGCAACAGGCATCTAATGCCATGAACAACATTAGGAGCACATTATAAAATCAATAAACATCTAATCTCTTTTGATAATCTTTCAAAATTTATTTAAAATAGTCATTTATGGGTGACTGAAAGCATACTCATAAAAACCAACGGAGGTTTAGTAGAAATTAGGTATCATAAAACATGGCAAACACCCCAACAAGTAATACGACACTTCAACAATCTACCCACAATTCAACATCCAACTATGGAGCTTCTAAGAACATAAACAGAGTTTGACATCAGGATGCAACTCGGAAACTAAAACAATAAAACTAGATAGATGGGGTGTCCTACGAACAAGGGTGTGGGCTCACCAATAAGCCTGGAAAACAACAAATTCTCCTACTCTGTACGCGTATCATGACCCTGCTCTTCTTTGTTACCTAACATACCACCAAAAATGACAATGGTGTGCTCGAGTACTGGGTGCTCAATGAGTGTCTTCGAGCACTGTTAAGAAATAGTTCAAAACAAATTATAACATATCATGAATATACAGCATAAGTGAATGATGAGGAAATACTCACTTTGAATTATTAAGACAATTTCATTACCTAAGTTCTTTCATTTGAGATCAAGTTCATCACTTACCAACTCATGAGCAATCACAATCATGCCAATGCTGGCACAAATCAATTGTAACCCACAATAGCTACCCTTCCTCCCAAATAGCTAGGCATAAACCACACTGGGACTACCAACCCTTGATGACCACTCTTCATCCCGAATGGCAAGGCATGAACCACAACGGGGCTATCGACCCTCGATGACCACTCTTCCTCCCGAATTGCTAGGCATGAACCACACCGAAGATATTGACCCTCGATGGACACTCTTCTTTCTGAATAGGCAAACCTCACGAGGACCCATAGTGACTACCCTTCCTCCCGAGTAGATAGGCCAAACACAAACAACAGAAATCATGGCCTATTAGCGGAATCACAATCATAATTTTTGAAGCCTAATTTTTTCCCTTCAATAATTTTGTTTAATTATTCAAACTTCCCGTTTCACAACGGAGTGATATATACATTTATGAGTCGAAGATGATTTTACAAAATTGTTTCGATGACATTTTTCCATTTCATTTGGCAAAATATCATCAAGTATATTATTGTATATCATCTTGCATATTTTTTTTATCTTTAGGATTTTTCAAACATATTTATCAAAATTTTAATTGCAAAATAGTGAAAATAATTGTTTAATCAATTTTTTAAACTATTAATGATTAATGATAAGTGTTTTACTCCGTTAAACCAAGAAATTTGATTAAATAAATAATTGATCAATTACGTATCAATTTTATAACTCATTTGACTTTAATTGCAATTACTTTCAAGAAAACAGTTAAATTTGAAATTGTCAAATTGCTTTGTATGACAATTACGGTTATAATGGAAATGACTAATTGTTTTCTACATTTTTTAATAACGGCAATATTTGAAATATTAGGATTAAGTTTAAGTTTTCAATCATGACCACATTTGCAAAATTGAGCATCTCTTCATTAAAGTGCCTTTGATTCAACAAAATTTGGCCAAGAGGCCCTCTTGTTTTAGCCAAGCCGAGCCTAGTCTAGTTAGGACTAGACCTGGCCCAAGCCCCTTATTTTAACACCAAAAAAACCAAACACAACATTATTTTTCACTTTCTGTTGAAAAGGTTTCTACGAAACCCTAGCCGCCGCCCTCCTCTCTTCTCTCTCCTCGCATCATCACGGTAAAAATGGCAAAGTAACAGTGTACGTTGCTTCCTCATATCCATGTATGACCGATTTCGGCAAAGACAAGTAATGCCTTGACATGTTTCCACCGTATCTCCACCATATATGAAGGCAACCCCTTTTCTTTCTTGCTTTTCCTTTTCTGGACAACAAGGACGACCGATCTTAATGAATTTTATCTTATTGTTTGTCAAAAGTCTCGATTTCTATTGGTTCTGACTAGTTCACAAGGATTCAAGGAGAATCCTTTGAAAATCCATAGTCCCACATCCAATTTCAACAAGAAATTAGGGTTTTTGAGGTTCCATATAAAGAACCCTATTTTTACTATTTTACACACACACACAAAAGCATAAACAGTGGGAAAACCCCAAATTATGAGTTTTGGCAAAGGATCCGACTTGAATTGGAACACTTTGCCTATTTTCTCTAATTTGGAAATTAGTCTAAAATTTTCTTTCTTTTGTGGCTGAGTACAAGGGTGGAAGAGCTTAAAGATCCCCATATCCATTCTCGACAAGGGCTGCTCTTAGAAAAGGTAATTTTTTATCCTTTCTTATGTTTTAATTTAGTTATTTTCTTATTCTTGTATGTTTAGTTATATGTTTATGATCGGCTGTGCTTCTTGAGTTAATTGTTTAATTCATGTTAGTTTAGTTGTGATGTGTTAGTGTTAACTATTTATTTTATTGTTTTAATGTGAGTATGTAGTTAAGAGATTGTGTGTTAGTTTAAACATGCTTAAGTTCATTCATGTGGCTTGATTAGTAAGAAAATGTGTTGTTTATGATCTGATCTTGATTAGGCAAGACTTGTTAGGATTGTGGCTAGTTGAAACTATGTTTAAGAAGTGTTTTTGTGCATTACCTGTGACTAGTCTAAAAAATGACTACATCTTGCATATCTAGCATGACTGTTTTTCTTATTCAAATAATGATAAACTTAGCCTACCTTCAAATTTTATGTCCATGAATTGGTTGTGTTGAGAAGTACTAGAGGTTTTTTGTATAATGATTTGTTTCATTCCTGCTTGGTTAATCAGATGAGAGTTTTAAGTTTAGAGAAGTAAGAACTATAAAGGATGCACTTTTAATCCTTTCATGCTAATTTGAGCCAATGTGAGACAGTGGAAGCATAAAATGAATTAGTTTTTGTCTATTCTAATCATAAGATGGGTCTATAGAAGTTGTCACTTAGTCTGTGAGGATGTATTGAGTGATGTCCCGGGGCTAAGGGCATAGGAAAGGCTTTGAGTACCCACTCGACCTTGTCTTGACTTCCCTATGGCTGTTGGGGTTCCTCATTATTGAATCATAAGATCATAGGTGTCACGACCCAACCCGTCGTGATGGTACGGTGGCACCCACACTAACCCCCCTGGTGGGCGAACCATCCCCTTAACCAATTAATCATTCATTTATCCACTTACAACTTAAAGAACAATAGAATCAATAATAATATGTCTAAGTCATGCGATAGATAATAAATAAGTGCGGAATACTACATATTACAACCCCAAATTCCAAAAGTCATCGTACAAGGACTGTAACAACAAATAATGTCTAAGAAATACATAAGTGTCTGAATATAACAATAATGTCTGGAAATGGAATAGACATCAAATAATGAGAGATCTTGTGCGGCATGGCATGGATAGGAGCTCACCCTCGGATCTGGTCAGGAAGTAGCCTCAAGCTAGATGCGAGATCTAGAAGACGACTCCAAAACGCAATATGCACTCAAAAAGGGTGCAGCAAGGTAGTATCGGTACAAACACTATGTATCGGTAGATATCATAGGCCGACTAAGATTAGTATCATGCATACGTTCATAAAACCAGCAAGATAGACAGATAGGCACAACAACATAACAACAACAACAACCAATCAACAACAAATCACAGGAATAAGATAATGTCCAAAGCAATGCAACCAATGATAAGTATCTCAACCATATACACATGCTAAAGGATTTGTTCGCACGATAGTCATAACCCGCGGGGGACCCATGGTGTCCATGTACCACTCGCTCCGAAATTGACCTCGGATCACGAGCCCATAACTAGGCCACATCCTCACCCCTGTCAAACGTGCCTTATATATATGTGTGTGTCTGTACCTAAGTTGAGTCTCAAGATATGGTTCGGTGTCAGAACCCAATGAAGCACCACTCCAATGTAAGCACGATCAATCAATCAATATCAATGCCGATGAAGTACAAGTCACAATGCCATAAGTCATAACATGACTCAGATAAATCAACTCAACAATAGCATGAAACATCCAATCTATCTCAATCAACACGAAGAGTATATATATCAGCCCTTTCCTTCCAATAACACAACAAATACACCTCATGCTTCAATACATAAAGTAACGGCGATAAGCCCACATAATCGAAAGTCATACCAACCTAGGTAATATCCAACCAGACTTCTTGCTCGAAAGCCTAATCATGCTTTCTCCCGTCAATTCTACTATATACACAATCTACTAATCAAAGTCTAACTCAAGTAAGCAGTAAACTACCTCGAATGCAGAATTGGAACGCGAGCTAGTCCACCTGAGCTTTCCCTTTATGTAATGCCTAGGAACGCTCAAATTCTAGCAATAGCAACACTAAGTAAGTAATAGACCATCTAATTGGAAGAAGAATCGATTTAAGGAAGAATACCCAAAATACCCCTAACCAATCATATAGGTAAAACCGAAAATTAAGGGTGAAATTACCCTACCCTTAGTCCCAACAATCATAAACCTTAAATTCATGGGTTTCTAATCACTTTAGACCCTTCAATTTCATAAATTAGTCAAAACCCTAAAATTTGGGTGAAACCCTAAGTCTCATAAATAGATTCTTGAACTATAGAACAATTCCATCCTAGAATGTGTTAATCTACACTTCTAGATAAACAGTAAGTTAATCAACAATAGACAATTTATGCTAAGGGTTTCAAGATTAGGAGTCTAAGTCTCAACACCCAACACTCTAAGACCTTAAACCACCATGGAAACTCAAAGAAGGAAGGCAGATAGGCAAGATAAAGTTTTAGAACTTACCCTCAGAGATGATTCCACCAAGTCTCTTCAATATTCACCTCCCCGAGCTCTTAGAATTCGGTTTTAGAAATGTTGGACTAATGGTTCGAACCTAGGAATATAAAAGAAGTCTCTGGTCCCATCGATCCGCTGCAGTAGTCACCATGGCGATCCTGCTGTAGCGGTCGGGCCTTCCGCTATAGTGGAAATCATTAAAGGCCCTCTCTCACCGCAGATGCCAGGGCCGCTATAGTGGTCAGACCATCTGCCATGGCAGAATCAAGAAAGTCTGAGCCACCACTATGGAGGTCAAAACCCAGCCATGGCAGTACTATGCCCGCCGTAGCGGTCACACTAGAACCAGCAAAATCTATTTTTTTCACAAGTCTGTCCCGAAATCCTGACATAAATCCGAGGCCTCCCATACACAAACCAGATATGCACATATACATAAAAATGTGCTACGAACTCACCCGTGCCCTCGAAATTCCCAACAGAGTTCTCATTTTCCAAGTCAACCCCCCAAACGGATAAAATCAAGTACCCAAAACGCAACCAAATGCCTCGAGAATCGAACCATCCACTCCGCCAAGTCATAATCGATCCTCCAGACCTCACGAAATCAACGAAAATCCAAAAAAGGTCCATTTACCCAAAAGTCAACTATTGGTCAAATACTTTCACTTAAGGATTTTAAATCCTTCAGTTTTCACTAGAACTTCTTTATAGTCTCTGGAATTGATCAACAGGGGTAAAACGGTCAAAAGACATATAATGACCCATTGGGTCGTTATAATAGGACCCTCCATAGTCATAATGGTTGATGAATGAATTTTGGTTAAGGTTTATTTCTAAGGATAAGCTCTGTATTGTTTGAATCTAGGTCCTAAAGGCTTATTACTTGTTAGCATAGTCTGAAAGTTAAAACATGACTTAAAATCAAAGGGTTTGTGTTAGCAAAGGGTAAATTAGGTCATTTGGGATTGGTCATACCTCATCTGTTCCTTTACATGTTTAATTGGCTTCTCTTATAAGTGATATCTTCATGATCAAACATGAGTGCAATCCTGTCAGTATAATTTAGACCCTTTTTGTGTGTTAAGTTTGAAGAAATCACAAGCTTTATTTGGGTGTTCTAAATTCTGAGTCTGTGGATGAATTAGGAAATGGTTTTGTGTGTTCTATTTCTCTTTCGGGGGGGGGGGGGGGGGGGGGGAGATGAGCGGTCTCCTACCATATCGGTGTTGTATATCCTTATTGTTGCATCGTGATATATGTATATAGGACCATGAATGTCATTTCTCCTTAGTTTAACTAAAACTATAAATTTGTCTCCATCAACTGTCCATATGCATGAAGTGTGTTTAAGATGGTTTGAATCTTGTTTTCCCCTATCTAAATATAAATTATAAGAGGTGCAATTCAAAGTAAAGGTTCTGAACTGACTCAATTTGTTTAATGTGTGTCTGTTGGAATAAGCATGATGCATTTTTTAAATAAAAATGAGACTAATATTTACTAGTTTAACATGAAATCATGAGTTTGTGCTTGTCTAAGTGTGCATAGGGAATTACCTTGATTTGAATGAACCTTGTTTTAACTAGGGCATATGTGGCAAAATAATATGTTTAGTACTCTCCTCATGAATGATAAGTGCATTATGTATGGGATGTTGGCTTTGCTAACCTAATTTTCTTTGCCAGCATATAGATTAATGCAAGTTTAGATTTCTGAGTAGTTGGTTTCTTTTCCCTTCCGTTATTCTTTCTTTAAAATTGTTGTGATTGCCTTGCATTAGAAGATGGCTGCTAAATTGCCTCTTACTCAAAGTGTGAGTTCATTAAAGGTTGTGTGACTGGCCTAGTATCATAAGTAAAGCTATAAACTAAACATGGATAGCGTAAGAGACTCTTGACCTTTTTGGCTTTTGAAACTGTAAAGATCAACCTTATCTTGGGACTGTCTTATAAAACAACAAAGCAACTGTGTTTTCTGGGTTTAAAGGACTAAAAATGACAAGTACAATTTGTGCAATCTACTTGTGTGAAGAGTGTCGTTTGAGTTTCTTTTACTGCATTACAGATTAAGCATACAGTTTCAAAATGCCTCTAAATACACCTCTTCTCTGTGTGGATTATAAGTCTGAATGTTGAAAATGTCAATACAGCTTAAGTGTAGATGAGAAATGGTTGTTTGTGCCATGGTCCTCCTTATTCCCTTTACTCTTAAGGTGTTTATGTTATCTGTACTTGATACATAAGAATGGGTCTGAACTTTTGACACAATACCTTCCTGTATTCCAGTTTACTTGATCATTTATAAGACTATGCTAATGTATGTTGTTGAACATGTATATGGTTTCTTCTGTTTTGAAGTTGGATTTCCCCTGTGCAAATCAATCATTTCTTTGTGCTTATCCTTTGTGTGATGTTTGAGTGTAAACCATCTCATCCATTTCCTTTTTGGACTATATGTTTGGGTTAAATACGAACTGCTTACCTTACTTTGCCTTTAGACTGTGCATAGTCAAAACCTAGCTATGATTATTGTATTGTAAACTAGGGGTGATAAATACATGTTGGGGAATCTCTATATATAGAAATGAAGTGTTTTCCTTGCATGTTCTTCTTTGTCAATGCTTAGTAAATGGTTGAATAAGAACCATATATATTAGGTATATGTTGTGAAAGCAGAGGTATACACATACCTTGTATAAGTATACAAGGGTATATCTTCTGTATATCAAGCGATACTTAGTATATATTGGGATGATTTAGTATGTATGAACAGGTCATGTGTTCCCCTTCCTTCTCATTCTCTTCTTCTCAAAATAATGGTATGATATGCCATAGGGAATATAGAATATACACCCTTTTGTATGTTGTGGTATGCAAAAGGTGTATACAACATATACACAAGGTATATCAAGCCGCCTTAAGAGTAATTCATGTTTAAGTTTGCTTGGGCCCAAGCTGTGTTCCTTTCCCCTTTTCTTTTACTGCCTTTATGCGAGTATGTTGGGCTACGAGCTATTCTTTCTTATCTATGATTGAAGGTGTTGGGCTTGTTGGGTCACATGTACATTTTTTCAAGCCTTAACAGCTTGTTTGTTATCATGAATTATTTCTTAAGTCGTGTTTAAATTGATCATCCTTGTGTTGGGGCCGTGACGGGAACCCGATACTTGTACCGAGCCCCCCTTATCTCGCATCCTATTCTCATTATCAAGTGGGCCATAGGAGCTGTGCCATTTTTTTTTCGTTACAGAACATGTACATAAGTGGCGTCATCATAAACATGGAATAATAAACTTTGCTATCACGCTATACAATAGCCCAAGATACAAACATCTAATCGTACAAATACGTACGAGCCTCTAAACATAGTACACATATACAGAAGAAGGGCCGAGTGCTGTCGTGCCCGCATATATATATACACAAAATAGTACCAAGGGAATGAGGCTCCGGAACAACTGGAGCGCTGTCAAGTCTTTCGCCGCGAGGCTTCTAGAACCAAAACCGTCCGTCCGCCGACTCGCGCGGCATGAAACGCAGCGTCCACAAGAAGGGACGGTACGAATAGTGTACCGAGTATGTAAGGCATGAATAATAACATAGTAAATGAATATAGAGTATAAGTCATAACGAATAGATGTACGTAGCTTATCCCGTGCATGTATAACCCATACGTGTATGCCCCGTAGGCGAGATACCACGCAAGCCTAGCCCATTTTCCGAATACCGTGCCCCGTATACGAAACAAGACATCTCGCAAACAAAGACATTCCAAGAACCGCATCTTTTTCTTACCTTTACGTACGCCGAGTACATCGCCTCTCCCACCCCCCTCCCCAACAAAGTTGTCCCAAAGATATCATAGTATGTATATATATATCACGGAACGTACGCCGCGTACGGCTCTCCCATAAATCCCGCGTCCGGCATCCCGCGTCCGGATGATAAGCCAGCTGAATCAGGTGGACACAGTTGCCCTTCCCACTTCCCCATAAACATATACATTACATATTCACATTTATATACAGATGTCATAGTAAAACATAGTCATAGACACACTCATGGTAGGTACATGCTTTTGACATACTCGTTATAGACATTTACCCATGTTTGACATCGTCGTTATCATTGTAAAATCATATTCGTCGTTTTAGTCATAAAAACTATCAAAAACGCAAAACTTGGATTTGAAGAAAATGAATATGTTTGAAAATATTTATAAACTTTCTAAGAAGAAAAGTCACGCTTTAAAATCATAATTTTCAACTTTTGAAAATAAGGACGTTGTAGTCGCTTTATCATATCTGGCATCTCTATTGCCATCATAGGAATATCCTTGTTAGCATGGTTACAGTACTTATCTTTTGAGGACGGAATACGAATCGAAAGTTTCCATTGGATTCTACTTTATAATAAATCAACAGGACAACAAGGAAAGTCCGGGAACAAAGGGGCCCACCTCGGGTCAAATGAGGTGGCGTACACAACTTACATATAATACGTGTCATGACGTTACTTATGACGGTCTTAGGGTAATCGGGTCTCATTTTTGCAAGTTCTAGGATGTTTAGACATTTCCTCAACAATTCAAGCACTTTTGGGTTCAGTCTTACTGAATGAATAGTAACTATTTTCATTTGCGGATTTCTCGGAGTTAGAAAGGTCCCGAGGCGCGAAATCAAGCCTATACGTCTAAGACATGCCAAGAAAGGAAGGAGAAACCTTACATACCTCTTTCGGCTTCTTTAGCTATTCCGAATTCACGTCACAATCTTGTCGAAATCGCGAATTGGTCATTTTTACCAAAACTCTCATTAGTATACTTAGGGTTGAAATCTTAAGGTAACGCTTGGCTACCGAAATTTCGGCAAAGATTTCCTCCGTAAATATACCATCCTCAACATTCAACTTAGCAAGTTTTCAATCAACAACAACCCGGGAATTCAAACCCGGCCAAACTATTAACACAACTCAACAACAATACCAACAATTCCATATTCAATCAATTTACTACTTCTTCCAAAAACTTTCCAGCTTCAGTGAAAACAATAACAATCTTATAATATATTTTCCGACAACACCATACTAATATCATTATGTGCTATCCATGCAAGAACATTATTTTTTTCAATATACACAATCTTCCAATTGCCAATACTTCACCAAACTTATCGAGTCTTTATTTGCAATATAAAATCTACAACACGACAACTAAACATGAAATATAACTTGCTCATTATTCTTTCACAACTCACCAATATACACGGCCACACATCATTATACACGGCCACATATGCATACCACACTCACGGCCACAACATGCATGAACATCTACAATTTTTTTTTTCCATAGTCATTCAACTTCCATTTTCCACACATCATTCACAACAATAACAACCAACACTAGTCAAGATAATTAAAACACACTTCCTACACACACATATATATATACATACACGGCCACCCTCTACTTTCCTTTCCTTCATGAATTTCATCCATTTTCATACACTACAACACCTACAAACATCCATAACATAGGAAGGAAATGATTTCTTACCTTTTTTTTCTTCAACTTCTCACTTGACCACCACTTGGCAACTTGTATGATTATGAATTTTTCTTGCTCCAACAACAATCCCACCTTGTTAAGCACCCTTTACTTGGTAGGAATTGATTTTTAAGAGAATTTTTGCAATTCTTTCTTAGGAAATCCTCTATGGCCGAATAGCTTGAGGTTTTTCTCCTTCTTTGTTTTGTTCTTCTTTTCTTGAAAATTCTAGAGGTTTTATGAGATAAATATGACTTGGTCATCCTTTAAATCATATGAATTATAGCCCACATGGGCTTGGATCAAGAGGTGGCCGGTTGGGCCCTCTCCATTTCCTTAAAAATTTCAAGCCCACTTATATTTTGGGCTAGTTCTTGTAATTCATGAAAACAAATTTTTCCCCGTTTCCAAATTTGCCCTTCGTCTTTCTCCATATTTCCACGAGTCATATTGCGAGTTTTCCTTTTATGCCCTTAACCTTTCTTAAAATTTACGCTTCTAAATACGTCATAAGTCATTCATATGCTTATCCAAATAAAAATATAGCCTTGCTTGTCGTCCTCCCGCAATTGTCTCGAGTTATCCGATTGCACAAAAATGCGGGATATAACATCCTCCCCCCCTTTAGAACATTCGTCCTCGAATGTTGAACTGGCCTCATAGCGTATGATAATATTCGGGGGAGTCTCCTTTGTCAATATCCCATATGTCGCCTAACATATCCATTTTAAATCTAGCACGCTCTCCCTTTTTGCTAGTCCAGCTCACACGGCTTTTATAGGGCTTCCAGTCACTCCACACACTCTAATTTACTTTAAACTACTTACCTTCACATTCGTCCCCAGTTTCCATAATTATGAAATTTTCAACATATTTCCCAGGGGGTCACCCATCGTGAAATTACCCTCACCCTAGCACGCTTAACCTTGAAACTCTAATACATTCCAGCGTCTTGGCGTTAGTATTTTCGTCTCCACTCCCTCACACTGCTTATATCACATAATATGGAACGAGTTGGGGTCTTAGCAGTTTTCAAAATACCCGCGTAACCCATCTTTTCTTTTATTTACAGTTCTACCCTCCGCAGTCTCTAGTATTCACTGTTACCCGTACGTATGGTCACTTTTCGTCCTAATTTCCGAATGTTCAACAATACAAGGGCGGCATGGGATAAAATAGAATCCGAAGCAATTAACACGCATATCATAGAAAGTGTCTTTGGAAAAGTACCTGTGGCCGCATCTGCGGAAGGCTCAGGGTCCTGTCGTCCTGTCGATGCATATAAGCGGTGCATAGGACCGGCTGTACTAGGTGCCCTTCCTCTACCTCGACCGCGGCCCGCTGGGGCCTGAGAAGTCTGTCCGCGAGGGTGCACGGTCGACGATGAACCAATTGCTGATCCGGCTGGGCCGAGTTTGGCCTCTTCCATCCTTTAATGGGCGTCACGCACTAAATGGTCGGTTCGACCGCGAGTGCAAAGCAACCACCTGTTTCCTGTGTAACATCGCCAGAATGTGGCTTGCCACATCGAGCGCATCGCGGTGGGGGCAGCCCCGTCCTACTAAAGTCAGCTCTGTACTGGGATCCTGAAGCGTTGGCATTCTGATCTGGTCCCGAATAAATAGGATAATCAAACCTTCTATTCGCGGTTCGAGGAGGTGCACTGGCCACTGATTGGCCCGAATATCCAGATACCGCCGTGTCCGCTCTTCTCTCGTACTCGCTTCTCGCCCGAAGATCCGCCCTTTTCCCCGGAACCCCTATCCGGTAGCGCTCCTCTCCTCGAGGCCGATGTTGCTCCTCCGTGTTTTGGGCATGGGCCGTATGCGAGCAATAGTCATCCCATCCCGGAGTGAGGCCGTCAAGCACTCCTTAATTATATGCGGCCCCAACCCACTCACAAATCGATGTACATGATCCCCCATATCGCCGATCATGGCCGGGGCATACCCGCCGAGTTGAAGCGGAGGCCGTATTCCCCGACGCTCATATTTCCTTGCTTAAGATTTAAGAACATATCGGCCGAGCTCGTCGAACTTCCGGCGGCGAGGGAAATGTCGCGAGTAAACGCCTCGCAAACTCCTCGCCAAACCGGGGAGGGGCATTTGCTCCCCTTCGAGGCTCTCCAACCGTCATACCACAGATCGCTACATCTCGCAATCCGTACGATGCCAACTCCACCGACTCGTGTCGAAGCATGTATAATCCTCGTTGTCCTTAGCATCTCATCTATAAAATTACGCGGATCTTCCTCCGGTTTTGACCCATAAAACTCCGGGGTCTTAGGGCGATGAAATCACGGGCCCTAGCACTTCATCGCCCTCGTCTCCGGGTCCGTATCTTGCCGCTGAACCTGTGCGGCAACTAACTGAGTCAATAACTGGATGGCCTCTGCCATCGGCTGGCCCGGAGCTGCTGTCTCGCCCTCCTGGGCTGCCCTAGCCTTCTTCTTTGGTGGCATTACTGAAACCATAACATAGGATTAGGAAAAGAATATGGAAACCTGGTAGCATAGCTCTATCGCACGATCTTAGAATACAAAGAAGGTCATATTTCCTAAATGCCCTGTAGCCTCCTGTTTATAAGTGTGGCGCGCTACACACCCATAAACAAGACTCTACTGGACACGGCTCGTAGACAAACCCCTAGGACCGAACTCGCTCGATACCACTCGTCACGACCCAACTAGGGGCCGTGACGGGAACCCGATACTTGTACCGAGCCCCCCCTTATCTCGCATCCTATTCTCATTATCAAGTGGGCCATAGGAGCTGTGCCATTTTTTTTTTCGTTACAGAACATGTACATAAGTGGCGTCATCATAAACATGGAATAATAAACTTTGCTATCACGCTATACAATAGCCCAAGATACAAACATCTAACTGTACAAATCTGTCTACGAGCCTCTAGACATAGTACACATATACAGAAGAAGGGCCGAGTGCTGTCGTGCCCGCATATATATACACAAAATAGTACCAAGGGAATGAGGCTCCGAAACAACTGGAGCGCTGTCAAGTGCTGCTGGTGAGGCTTCTAGGAACCAAAACCGTCTCGTCCGCCGACCGCGCGCGCATGAAACGCAGCGTCCACAAGAAGGGACGTCGCACGAATAGTGTACCGAGTATGTAAGGCATGAATAATAACATAGTAAATGAATATAGAGTACAAGTCATAACAAGAATAGATGTACAGAGAGCTTATCTCGGTATGTAAGTAACCGCATACGTGTATGCCCCGTGGCGACATACCACGCAAGCCTAGCCCATTTTCCAGAATACCGTGCCCCGTATACAAAACAAGACATCTCAAAACAAGACATTCCAAGAACCGCATCTTTTTCTTACCTTTACGTACGCCGAGTACATCGCCTCTCCCACCCCTCCCCCACGTTGTCCCAAAGATATCATAGTATGTATATATATATCACAACGTACGCCGCGTACGGCTCTCCCATAAATCCCGCGTCCCGGCATCCCGCGTCCGGATGATAAGCCACCGAATCTGGTGGACACGCTTGCCCTTCCCACTTCCCCATAAACATATACATTACATATTCACATTTATATACGTATGTCATAGTAAAACATAGTCATAGACACACTCATGGTAGGTACATGCTTTTGACATACTCGTTATAGACATTTACCCATGTTTGACATCGTCGTTATCATTGTAAAATCATATTCGTCGTTTTAGTCATAAAAACTATCAAAAACGCAAAACTTGGATTTGAAGAAAATGAATATGTTTGAAAATATTTATAAACTTTCTAAGAAGAAAAGTCACGCTTTAAAATCATAATTTTCAACTTTTGAAAATAAGGACGTTGTAGTCGCTTTATCATATCTGGCATCTCTATTGCCATCATAGGAATATCCTTGTTAGCATGGTTACAGTACTTATCTTTTGAGGACGGAATACGAATCGAAAGTTTCCATTGGATTCTACTTTATAATAAATCAACAGGACAACAAGGAAAGTCCGGGAACAAAGGGGCCCACCTCGGGTCAAATGAGGTGGCGTACACAACTTACATATAATACGTGTCATGACGTTACTTATGACGGTCTTAGGGTAATCGGGTCTCATTTTTGCAAGTTCTAGGATGTTTAGACATTTCCTCAACAATTCAAGCACTTTTGGGTTCAGTCTTACTGAATGAATAGTAACTATTTTCATTTGCGGATTTCTGGAGTTAGAAAGGTCCCCGAGGCGCGAAATCAAGCCTATACGTCTAAGACATGCCAAGAAAGGAAGGAGAAACCTTACATACCTCTTTCGGCTTCTTTAGCTATTCCGAATTCACGTCACAATCTTGTCGAAATCGCGAATTGGTCATTTTTACCAAAACTCTCATTAGTATACTTAGGGTTGAAATCTTAAGGTAACGCTTGGCTACCGAAATTTCAAGTAAAGATTTCTCCGTAAATATACCATCCTCAACATTCAACTTAGCAAGTTTTCAATCAACAACAACCCGGGAATTCAAACCCGGCCAAACTATTAACACAACTCAACAACAATACCAACAATTCCATATTCAATCAATTTACTACTTCTTCCAAAAACTTTCCAGCTTCAGTGAAAACAATAACAATCTTATAATATATTTTCCGACAACACCATACTAATATCATTATGTGCTATCCATGCAAGAACATTATTTTTTTCAATATACACAATCTTCCAATTGCCAATACTTCACCAAACTTATCGAGTCTTTATTTGCAATATAAAATCTACAACACGACAACTAAACATGAAATATAACTTGCTCATTATTCTTTCACAACTCACCAATATACACGGCCACACATCATTATACACGGCCACATATGCATACCACACTCACGGCCACAACATGCATGAACATCTACAATTTTTTTTTCCATAGTCATTCAACTTCCATTTTCCACACATCATTCACAACAATAACAACCAACACTAGTCAAGATAATTAAAACACACTTCCTACACACACATATATATATACATACACGGCCACCCTCTACTTTCCTTTCCTTCATGAATTTCATCCATTTTCATACACTACAACACCTACAAACATCCATAACATAGGAAGGAAATGATTTCTTACCTTTTTTTCTTCAACTTCTCACTTGACCACCACTTGGCAACTTGTATGATTATGAATTTTTCTTGCTCCAACAACAATCCCACCTTGTTAAGCACCCTTTACTTGGTAGGAATTGATTTTTAAGAGAATTTTTGCAATTCTTTCTTAGGAAATCCTCTATGGCCGAATAGCTTGAGGTTTTTCTCCTTCTTTGTTTTGTTCTTCTTTTCTTGAAAATTCTAGAGGTTTTATGAGATAAATATGACTTGGTCATCCTTTAAATCATATGAATTATAGCCCACATGGGCTTGGATCAAGAGGTGGCCGGTTGGGCCCTCTCCATTTCCTTAAAAATTTCAAGCCCACTTATATTTTGGGCTAGTTCTTGTAATTCATGAAAACAAATTTTTCCCCGTTTCCAAATTTGCCCTTCGTCTTTCTCCATATTTCCACGAGTCATATTGCGAGTTTTCCTTTTATGCCCTTAACCTTTCTTAAAATTTACGCTTCTAAATACGTCATAAGTCATTCATATGCTTATCCAAATAAAAATATAGCCTTGCTTGTCGTCCTCCCGCAATTGTCTCGAGTTATCCGATTGCACAAAAATGCGGGATATAACAGTAAATCCACCAGCCAGTTCTTTAAATATTTTTTTCATGCTTGTATATATGTTTTATAGCCAATACTTGTAAAAAATATTGAAACCCATAGTTAGAACTTAGTTGAAATTGGCAAACGATGCTAATACCGTTAGAAAGAATAGGAATCCTATCATTTTCCAACTCAGACCAAACGAAAAATTAAGGATACTTTTCTCACAAGAATTGATGAAAAAGAAATATATTTTTCCATTGAAGAGAAAAACAAAACGGAAAAACCGTAGTACAAATCTTTTGTGCTCGACCCACTTTAAGTTAAATAAACAAGGAAATTACATCTTAATCCAAGTTTAGGAAAGGGATTTTAGACCAAAGAGTGTGGTTGACCTATAAAAAAAACAAGAAAAAAACATATGATTTTATAGCTTGTAAAAAGGGATAAAACTTTTGTCAAGCCTTTATATGAGTCTTTGGCATATTGAATTAAAAGAAACACGCTTGTACATTTTCAAACGTGTAAAAATAAAGTGGATTACAACATTTTTTACCAAGCCAAGTGGAACTCTACTTAAGCGAGCCTTAAGTGTGTTTTGGTCCGAAAAGTGGAATAAACTACTAAATCATTATTTGCCTTTCCAAAAAAATAAAAAATAAGATCCAACTCTTTTTAAAAGAAAATAAAGAACTTTATCCCCATGAACCTTTCTTGATATGGCATTACTTTGTATATACATTTTAAACACACTTTTTAAGCAAGTAACTACTAAAGCCACACTTTTAAAAATCGAAAGTCAATCGTATTCTCATGGATTCTTAATAGCGGGGTGCCTAACACCTTCCCCGAAGAATCACTTGAACCCTTACCTAAACTTTGGTACTATGAAACACTCTGTAAATTCGGGTTAGGTGTGAATGTGTATAATAAGTGTTGATGTGACATATTAGCTATATGAATCCTTTCGGGACGAATTTGGGTGAAAAATAGTCGTTTTGAAGCCAAACCAAATAGTCTCATGGTAGTCCTAACTTATGCCTAGTTTTAGGGTAGTTACACTAGGAATCTGAGAGACCTCAAGGCATGAAAGTTGTAGATCTTTGAAATACCTTTCCATCCATATAAGGTGGATCTCAAACGGAGCTTTGCGTTGTGCTAGGAGTTATACCCATTTTACTGAACGCTGTCGACAAACTTGAAAAACATGAAATTTTGACTAAGTGTGAAAATGGACCTAAGAGATCACTGAGCTAAGCTCAAAGTGAGATAGGGTCATGTTATAGACCTTACTCAGCAATGTGTAGGGTCCCAAAATGAAAAATTCCAGAAAAATTGGCTAAGTATAAAAGGGACCTAGAAGCTCACTGAGCTAAGCGCAAAGTGAGATAGGGTCATGCTATAGACCTCGCTCAGTGAGGTATAGGGTCTGAAATGCCCAATCCTATAAATTCAACACTTAACGCGAAATTTCATTTATCAGACATTCCAGCTTCGTAGAAAACACTTGAAGGACAACTTTTTGAGAGCAAACAACCTTAAGGCTTCTCCAACACATCTAAGGTAAGTTCTTGATCAATTCCTATTACTTCTATCTTAATCTAATAAAGATTAACACTAGAAACCTCACCTATTCGATAGATTGTGAAAATTCAAATTCAAGAACGGTGGAAGAGGAAAGTTGGGGGGAATTCGTTGTGAGGTAAGTTTCTAAAATTTAAGTATAGTAATGGGATTGTTTTGGGTTTATATATCGTCTATATACCGTTAGAATCCATGGGTGAATCACATGAAAGCAAGTGCACGAAATTGGCTTAAAAACCCTAGTTTTCAAAAAGGGTGGGAATTCAAAAGAAAAGTGTAAAGTTCTAATCTTTCTCATCTAAATCGATTGTAGAGTGATTGTTGAACCTCGGCAAACCCATTTTCTAGTTTTTAGCGGGAATTGTGGTGTGGCTACTTTTTTTGAAAACATTTTGGATGTATGTATATTTTTCGAAAATCTTCTTTGAAGTATGTTTATGTAGTGGTAGCATGATTAATGTTTGAGAATTCTACTTTGATTGATTGTACTAGTTAAAACCTTAGTTTGGTGGTTGTTCTTTGTTGAACTTGTTGTCGAAATAAAAGATAATGTTATAACAAGGTCATGCGCGTGTAGGGTCAAGCCCGCATCAAACCTTATATGAATTATACTATCGTGATGAACATTTTTTGCCCTGATATGGATGATTAAACTTATTTCTCTAAAGGTTGGAACTTTAAACATGTTTTCCTTGAATAGGTTTCTTGAACTTGAATGAATGATTTGGACATTAATTTCTAAATTTATTGTGGCTTAAAATACCTCTTTTGTGAGAAGATGACTTGAGAAATGAATTCGGCTACAAGTCATGATTGATGATCCGGTTGCTATGTCATGATATGTATTTGGTTGTGCTTGGGCCTATATGGGCAAGCTGTGCTAGTCCAGAGGATGATTGGCCGTATGGATCCTAACGTAACTGTTACACCTCGAAAATTTTCGCGTCGTTTGCGTTGTGAGTAAACTAAAGTAAGCTCGGAGGGGTCATGGAACCCTTATAAGGTTAAGGAACACTCTTAAAAAGTGTTAAGTAAGTGTCTAAAGGTTCCGGGATCAAGCAAACCGAAGAAAATAAGTTTGTCAAAAATAAAATTTGGGAAAGTTTGGCAGAATTTTGGATAGAAATTTTGGGTCAACTTTAGAGAGGTATATCTCCTAGCATATCAAGAGTTTTGAAGTGAAACAAAAGCCTAAATTGAAGTTCAGGAAGTCTAGTTTCCAACGCAACAAACCGGGCATCGATCTGACATTGGATCAAATGTTATGAGCATGTTAAGACAGACTATCAGAGCAAAGGATTAACTCTGTGCGAACGCGCCCCAAGCTGGCGCGAACGCGCAGAGCAAAAAGTAAGTTGGTGCAAACCAACTCTAAAACATTATATAAAGGGGTTTTACCCCTTATTTTCATCTAATAACCCTTGGAAACCATCCCCAACCCTCTGGAACCTTCTCCAAACTTCCGCCCATAAAATTTTAGAATCAAGTGGAATCTCCGAATTTAGGTTCAGACAGCGTATAGTTGCGATTTTAATATCATATTGTGGTGAATCTTGGCATGGATTCAAGGTGAATATTGAAGATATTGTGGTTCTAGCAGGAGCGTATGAATCTTTCCTTATTGATATTGATTTACGGAGGTAGAGCTATTACATGATCGTATAATGAATTTTTTGGTTGAGAAATTGGATAAACATTATGTGGGATGTTTTATAGAATATTTTGGTATTGATGATGATTTTGTTGGTGTTAGTGTTGTTGTTGGTTATTGGTATTATTATTTCGGGCTAGTGATATAACAGGGAGATGTCTTTGCTGAATATTGCGAGCATTCTAAAGGGGTTTAATTTGAAGACCTAAGACAAGCATATAACGATAAGCCTAACAGTAGTATGAATTCTCTTGAATGTAGATTTACGAGCTTAGGAGGATAAGCATTACGTAGTAGGAGACCAAAAAGGTATGTTGAGGCTAGTCCATTTCTTTCCAAAGGCATGATTCTCTTCTTATGAATTCATACATGTTTTCCATAATATCCTTATTTCCAAAAAGCTCGAAGTTCATGATTCTTAAAGTTCCTATGATACTAAAGGTAGATGTTTTCTATGATGATAATGATGATGATGATGATCCCATTATAGAGCTTCCAAAGCTTATGGAGTTGATGCTATTATGAGATTATTGAGCTTATTTCATGATTTTATTCACTATTGTTGATCTCACCTTATGTTGCTTGTTCCTTCGAGGTGAGATATAGCGATAATGATGATTCCATAATGACACATCAGAGGTTACCGACCTTAAGTCACTCCGATAAAGTAGTAGCTTTTATTTAGGCTCTCATGCATGCTATATGTATTTATATATATTTGTGTATAGTTATTAGATGTTACCGAGTCCTATTATGGCGGGGTACTAATGTTACCAAGTCCTATTATGGCCGGGTACCGATGTTACTGAGTCCTATTATGGCCGGGTACCTATATTACCGAGCCTTGTTATAGCTGGGTACCGATATTATATACGTATGTATGTGGATATGAAATGTTTCTTCTAGAAAAAGATCAAGTAAGCATGATGAATGTCTTAAGAGGTATAATGCGGTATAAACGGTTCTTTTATCTTATGCTATTCTTCATGCTTTTATCATGTTGCTATTCTATTAATGTCTTACATACTCAGTACATTGTTTGTACTGACGTCCTTTCTTCTGGACGCTGCATTCATGCCCGCAAGTAGATAGGGAGACGGATCCGACCCCTAGGAGCTTCATCAGCGGAATCTCAAAAGCGCTCCATTTGCTCCGGAGCTGCTGTTTATTGGTATTACTCTTTTGTGTATATACTTGGGCATGGCGGAGTCCTGCCCCGTCTTTATGGATGTTTGTATTCTATATAGAGGCTTGTGTATAGATGTATGTAGCTAGATGTTCCTTAGCCTTGCCAGATCATGGTGTTATATAATGCTTTGGTAGCCATGTCGGCTTGTGATGATGGCATAGTTGTTAATGATTATATAGAAATGTGTCGTTATCTTATGATGCATGCTTTAAAGATTATGATACCCATGTGGTCCACCTAGGAAAGTTATGAGATGGATGTTCTTCGATGCTCGGTAGATTAGCTTTGGGGGCTCGTCATGGCCCTGTGGTTGGGTCGTGACAAAAAGTAGTATCAGAGCAGTTCGTCCCAAGGTATGTCTATGAGTCGTGCCCAATAGAGTCTTGTTTATGGGTGTGAAGCTCGCTACACTTGTAAATAAGAGGCTACGGGGCATTTAGAAATGATTGACCTTTCTTTCTCATCTTAGATCGTGCGATAGAGCTATGTTATTAGGTTCCCTTTTTCCTAATCGTGTACTATGATTTCAGCGATGCCTATGAAGAAAAAAGCAACAGCGGCCCAGAAGGGCAAGATAGTGGCTGGAAGAAGGACTGAGCGGGAACTGCCGGCAGACATAGAGGAGGGTGAGTCCTATAATGAGGTTCCATCTTGGACCTCTCATACTCCACCTGACTCATAGGAGAATGAAGGGGCCTCAGCTCCAGCTCCAATACCCCCAATTCCTCCACCAGATGCCACAGTCCAGGAGATGAGACAGGCCATCCTTTTGCTGACCTAGTTAGTAGCCGTTCAGGCTCAGCGCTAGGGTACGGGCCATGGTGATAAGGGTCAGAGGAAGAGGGTCAAGTTTTCAAGGTTTGATAGTGAGTTCAGAGGTGGCCCAAGGTAGCAGTTCTCTAAACGCTCGGCCTCATTTAGCAACTAGTGCGCTCTCCTACGCTTTTCTCGGACCTGTGTTTGATAAACCCACTTATTCCGGGGCCGGCTCGCAGTTCCGAGTTTCCGCTTTCCTGCATTAGGATTGGTTCCAAATGGGATGAGATCACCTGCACCACGCTGTACTCAGTGTGGTAAGTTACATTGGGGACCATGTCGATTAGGGTTAAATCTTTGTTAAGCCTGTGCTCGGCCAGGCCATATCAGGCGTGACTGTCTATGGATACGTGGTAGAGGCAGGGTCTAGCCCATAGGATCAACAGCTGGTTCTTTGTCATTTGTACGTCTTCCAAGACAAAGCTCACAGCCACCAGCAGGCCGTGGTAGAGGTCGAGGAGGAGCATCCAGTTCGAGTGGTCCTTGGCATCATACCTATGTACTAGCTAGGCGACAAGATCTTGAATCTTCACCCGATGTTGTTACAGGTATATTGCCAGTATTTTCCTTATGATGTGTATTCATTGATTGATTCGAGCTCCATGTTGCTATATTTTACTCCTTATATTGCTGGTCAGATTGGGCGAAACTTGAGTCGACTAAACCTTTCAAAGTGTTTCATTAATAAGGTATCAGTATGACCAGATGGGAGTTTGTAACTTCTTCACGAAGTAAGAAGTAGAAGGGATAGGTATTTATATAAATATGACCCTTGAGTATGAGTATGCTAATGACTTAAGAGTACAAAGGGGTAGAAGAGATAAGAGAACGATGTACGTTACTAAAAGCGTATATCGACAAGGGCCTTTTTTTAATCATATAAAATACATTGGCAGGGTTGTTGTACGGAGGTACGAGTATAAGGAGATATGAACATAAGACAAAGGTAGGACTAAGGTACAGAAAAATTATCTTTTAAAAGGTCTCTTGTCACAAGATTATTGAGTTAGTAATACAAGGCTGAATAGCTAATGAAGGATGTGAATGATGCTTTGAAGAAATTAGTTATATGATGGTAGATGAATGAGTTTGAAGTCGTAAGTTGATATAAGATGTTCCCTTCATTAATGAGATGAAGTTGTAGTTTAAGAGAGGCTTGTCTAAAGACCGAGTGTTTATGTAGCGAAGAAAAGGAGGAACATTAACAATCAGGGCAGATTTTAAGAATAAAAATTTGCTCAAGATACCATCACGATGATGAAATGGGAAAGTGAGTAATAGCAGAAAGGTGATTTTGTAAGAATAGTAAAGAAACTATGAAGATCCTTTTGAGGAAAGATTAGGCCCATCCAGGACCAGTATGTCTACGGGAATATGTGACTCATTACAAATATGTTCAACTGACCAGATAAAGTCAGACGATGAATAGTCACAACTAAGATTAGTTGCGAATTTGCTGAGAGTATGTATTTGTAAGAAAAAGGAGAACTAATGGGATGTTAAATATAAAATAATAGGCTAACACCCTAAGGGGGGAAAATGAGATAAACAAGTATTGAATCAGAAGTAGGCCTTATTAAAAGATGGAAATATGATTATAAAGGAATTGGAAACTACCTCAACGGGATATTACACTAGCGGGCCGATAAGATGTAAGGACGATTTGATGATAAACATAACCAGTCAATCATGTGCATGACTAAGTAAAGATTGAAAGGGAGTACACTGAGGAGAAAATTACTCAGAATTGCAAGATAGCAGTGTAATAGAAAGTTCGTAAAATGAAGAAGCAGAGAAGGATTGAGTATGATGGTATTCGAAGTAGATAGTAGACTAAGATAAAAGTTAAGTGAAATATCCACCGCGAGTTAGTTTTGTGGATACAAAGTTCCAGCATCACAGAACAGTTACGAAAGCATTGTACAGGGAAGCCTTAAAGGCAAAAGTATTCGAGCCATAATCTAGTAACATCTTGTCGATGGAAAGAAGTTGAGATATCAATTGAGAAGGATTAAAATGAAGATGAACTATTCGGAGGAACGCGATTATTTGATGATGCAAATGTGTATGATGATGATATGATAATTCCAAGCATAGACTATTCAGGAAATGATCAGCATGGAATTATTCGATTATCTAGTAGCTTTGGTTACTCGATTAAGATGTCCGCTCTCTACTAGCACCGAGGATCAAGATATAAAGAGAAACCTAAAGGATATAGATTGCTCCAGTATTCTTTCCCACCTTGAGATAAATGGGTAAGTAGAGCACACTTTTTCGACGTCCAAGGATATGTCATGAGCATGTATATTAGAACCTTGAAGAAAATTTGGATGACCAGTTAGTATGGATTGAATTTGCCAATAGTATTAGTCATCATTCCTGTTACGCCTTTCGTTTGCATCGTAGTAGAACCTATGATTTCCTAGTCGGGTATGCCTTTGGAATAGAGACTCGAGCCCGAGTTTGGAGGTAGGAAGTGTCTTTCCCTGTGTACAAGGGTACCAGCAGGTATTCCCTCGAATTTGCGGGGTTAAGTTGAGCGAACCGAATCGACGTGATCCGAGTGGGACTCAGAAAATCGGGCAGACACCAGTCATCATCGACGGGTCGTCAACAAGGTCGACGGACCGTCGTTGTGCGGTGTCGACAGGGTTCCACAGCTGGAAATCTGCAAGCGCAGGTTGACGGACTGTCGACACGTCGACGGGTCGTCAACCCGCTCATCGAACCGGACCGCTGTAGCTTTTTGGCTTCCAAGTATAAATATGTGGTTCACGACCTTATTTCTTATTTTCCTCCATTTCAAATCAAAAAAACCCTAATATTTTCTCTCCCAATATTTTCCATCATTATTAGTGGAGATTTGGTAAGATCCGAGCCCGTGTACCCGTGCTTGTCAAGAAGAAGGTTGTTCCTAGTGTTTCTTCAAGTTGTGAAGCTTAGGGGGTTGGAGTTGAAGTTGATCTTTGGAATCTTAGACCCCTCAAGGTATGTAAATGATTTATACCCTTGCGTTTGAGTTTATTATCAAGAGTTTTAGTGATTTTAAGTAAAGAGAAGATATTTGTGGAAGTGGTAAGTTGATGAAGGGTAAGGTAGTGACTTGAGGCTATTTTAAGAGATGATTGGCGATAAATTTGAGTATATATTTATATATAAGTGTTGTTGTGGTTGTTGTGGTTGATGTTAGATTGAATGGGAAGTTGAAGGGCTGTTGAGCTTACAAGGAAAATGTTGTCCATAATTCGTTAAGCTCTATATGTATTTAAAGATGGTTAGTAAGCGAGGAAAATAGTCTAATTAAGGCCTATGTTATCTTAATTGTAGACTTGCAAGTTCAAGAGGTAGAAGTTGGACGATTGGATATACTTCAAGGTATGTTAAGGCTATCCTTTCTTTCCTTTGGCATGATCCTATGATATGAGTCAACAAGCAAGTAAGCGAGCTTCCATATTACTTTACTCTTAGAAGCATTAGAAGTACTTCAGTCTTTGATTTTCATGTACCCCATTTATGAGTGTTCCTTCTGTTCATGGGTCCAATCTTATGTAGCCAGTTCTATGTATACAGTTTACTCATGCATTGCATTCATTATATATATCTATGTACACTGACCCGTGACCAGAAGGCGTTATATACGCGAATATTAAATATACGTGGAGTACGAGAAAAGAGCTAGGCGTTATAAACGCATTACCACCATGATGATGATATGAGGATCGGGCTGCACGTACCACAGCAATGTATATGATGATGGCCGCAGAGAGGCTAATATGACATGAGAAAAGAGTCAGGCATTATATACGCACATATATCAGGCATTATACACGAACATACATAGAGATGTATGACCTTCGCTGATAGGCATGAGCATGCATATTATGCGCCCACAGTGGCATTGTCAGTTACATAGATTTATACAGATACAGATAGATACTAGTTCACAGCACGTACGGATAGTCATTTCGAACGGCGAGTTCGCATCTTATTCATGATTCTTGTATATACATGTTGTTCTTATGCCTTACATACTCGCACATTATCCGTACCGACTCCTCGTTGCTCGTAAGGCCGCATTCATGCCCGCACGCATGTAAACAGACACAGTGGTCGGCTCCCGCAGACCTCTAGATCTAAAGGGCCGGTCGATGCGCTCCATTTGATCCGGAAAGGTCAATTTTGGTATGCCACCCTTTAAGATGTAAATGCATATGGGTATGACGTGGCCCTGTCCCATCCTTTCTACAGTTTTTATTCTAGTAGAGGTCTGTAGATAGTTATATGTATTAGTCAGATGATGTAGCCTTATTGGTTCCTATTCTTTTGTGTACAATATATGTAGCGACCTAGCTGGCTCGCACTGTTCTTCAGTATGTATGCGTATATACAGATTGTACAGAGTTTTGATGTTTCCCTTTTATGAGATCAGTTTATGCCATTTATGGGCCCTTGATGTTCAGTATGGTTCGTATATGTGCAGCCATCGGCGTTTGGTCGCTAGAGGTCGACACTCGTCACGACTCATCGGTTTGGGTCGTGATAATTCCAATATCCATATGGCTCACATGAATCTCGATAAGAATAGGAGAATGTCAGATTGTTTGAAATTTGGAATCTCATCCCGAAGAAATTTACGAAAAGTAATAAGGAAGGTAAGTATGACCCTTGGATATCTCAGACTTCGCAAGATGATAGTTGAAGGACCTACTAGATTTACCCTAAAAATCGAAATCTATATATTCAGTCTCTTACATGTCTATGCTTCGCAAGTGTATTGAGAAATCCCCCATAGTTTCACCAATTGATGATGTTTGGAGTACAGAACAATTATCGTATGAGGAAGTTCCTACTACCCTCTCAGATCGTCAAAGTTCTAGGATGGTGGATTAAAAACCAGATTGTTTGAAATTTGGAATCTCATCCCGAAGAAATTTACGAAAAGTAATAAGGAAGGTAAGTATGACCCTTGGATATCTCAGACTTCGCAAGATGATAGTTGAAGGACCTACTAGATTTACCCTAAAAATCGAAATCTATATATTCAGTCTCTTACATGTCTATGCTTCGCAAGTGTATTGGGAAATCCCCCATAGTTGCACCAATCGATGATGTTTGGAGTACAGAACAATTATCGTATGAGGAAGTTCCTACTACCCTCTCAGATCGTCAAAGTTCTAGGATGGTGGATTAAAAACCAGAGATGTAGCCTTGGTAATAGTACTATGAAAGAATATGAAGGTAAAGAAGATAAGAAAGATATAAGATCCTAGTATCCGCATTTGTCTCCATTACTAAAGGAGATCTAGATTGAGACATTATAACCTTCAGGTTGGTAGTATTACAGCTACGGGGGAAGCTCTGCCGAAACTTCCATAAGATCTCTAAGAGTTCAACATTCGAGGATGAATGTTTTTAAAGGGGTGAGAAAGTTACACCTCGAAATTTTTCACGTTATTTGCATTGTGAGTAAACTAAAGTAAGCTCGGAGGGGTCATGGAACCCTTATAGGGTTAAGGAACACTCTTAACAAGTGTTAAGTAGGTGTCTAAAGGTTCTAGGATCAAGCAAATCGAAGAAAATAAGATTGTTGAAAATTTGGGAAAGTTTGGCAGAATTTTGGACAGAAATTTTGGGTCAACTTTAGAGAGGTATATCTCCTAGCATATCAGGAGTTTTAAAGTTAAACAAAAGCCTAAATTGAATTTCAGGAAGTCTAGTTTTCAACGCAACAAATCGCGTATCAATTTGATATCAGGATCAAATGTTCTGAGCATTTTAAGACAAACTGTCAGAGCAGAGGATTAACTCTACGTGAACGCGTCCCAAGGTGGTGCGAACGCGCAGAGCAAAAAGTAAGTCGGTACAAACCGACTCTAAAACATTATATAAAGGGGGTTTACCCCTTATTTTCATCCAATAACCCCTGGAAACCATCCCCAACCCACTGGAACTTTCTTCAAACTTCCGCCCATAAAATTTTAGCGCGAATCCAGTGGAATCTCCGGATTAAGGTTCGGACAGCGTATAGTTGCGATTATAATATCATATTGCGGTGAATCTTGGCTTGGATTCAAGGTGACTATTGAAGATATTGTGGTTCAAGCAGAAGAAAACTATGAATCTTTCGTTATTGATATTGATTTAGGTTTATTTACAGAGGTAGAGCTATTAAATGATCGTATAACAAATTTGTTGGTTGAGAAATTGGATAAACATCGTGTGGGATGTTTTATGGAATATTCTGGCATTGATGATAATGTTGTTGGTGTTGGCGTTGTTGGTTGTTGGTATTGTGATTTCGGGCTAGTGATATAAACGGGGTAGATGCTGCCTGAATATTGGCAGATTCTAAAGGGGTTTAATTTGAAGACTTAAGACAAGCATATAACGATAAGCCTAACAGTAGTATGAATTCTCTTGAATGTAGATTTATGAGCTTAGGAGGATAAGCGTTAAGTAGTAGGAGACCAAAAAGGTATGTTGAGGCTAGTCCCTTTCTTTCCAAAAGCATGATTCTCTTCTTATGAACTCATACATGTTTTCCATAACATCCTTATTTCCATAAAGCTAGAAGTTCATGATTCTTAAAGTTCCTATGATACTAAAGATAGATGTTTTCTATGATGATAATGATGATGATGATGATCCCATTATAGAGATTCCAAAGCTTATGGAGTTGATGCTATTATGAGATTATTGAGCTTATTCCATGATTTTATTCATTGTTATTGAGCTCACCTTATGTTTCTTGTTCCTCCAAGGTGAGATATAGCGATAACGATGATTTCATAATGACACATCGAAGGTTACCGACCTTAAGCCACTCCGATAAAGTAGTAGCTTTTATTTAGGCGCTCATGCATGCTATATGTATTTATATATATTTGTGTATAGTTATTAGATGTTACTGAGTCCTATTATGGCTGGGTATCGATGTTACCAAGTCCTATTATGGCCGGGTACCGATGTTACCGAGTCCTGTTATGGCCGGGTACCGATGTTGCCGAGTCCTATTATGGCCGGCTACCGATATTACCGAGTCCTATTATCGCCGGGTACCGATATTACCAAGCCTTGTTATGGCCGGGTACCGATATTGTATACGTATGTATGTGGATATATGAAATGTTTCTTCTAGAAAAAGGTCAAGTAAGCATGATGAATATCTTAAGAGGTATTATGCGGTATAAACGGTTCTTTTATCTTACGCTATTCTTCATGCTATTATCATGTTACTATTCACGCCTTACATACCCAGTACATTATTCGTACTGACGTCCTTTCTTCTGGACACTACGTTCATGCCTGCAGGTAGACAGAGAGACAGATTTGACCCTTAGGAGCTTCATCAGCAGAATCTCAGAAGCGCTTCATTTGCTCCGGAGCTGCAGTTTATTGGTATTACTCTTTTGTGTTTATACTTGGGCATGGCGGAGTCCTGCCCTGTCTTTATGGATTCCTGTATTCTATATAGAGGCTCGTAGACAGATGTATGTAGCTAGATTTTCTTTAGACTTGCCAGATCATGTTGTTGTATAATACTTTGGTAGCCATGTCAGCTTGTGATGATGGCATAGTTTCTAATGATTATATAGAAATGTGTCGTTATCTAGTGATGCATGCTTTAAAGATTATGATACCCATGCGGTCCACCTAGGAAAGATTATGAGATGGATTCTCTTAGGTGCTCAGTAGATTAGCTCCGGGTGCTTGTCATGGCCCTCTGGTTGGGTCGTGATAGTAACACTTTTGAGCATTGATGTGTCAGTCCATAGGACGATTGACCTCCAAGGCGTGTAACCTGGTGCATCAATTGTTGTGCTAGTCCAGAGAATGATCAGCCTTCGTGGGATAATATCCTCGGTGTATCAAATGATTGTTCGCCCGTGAGTTGGCATGTCTTTGATTTTGTGGTTATCCATAAGTTGGCTTGTTAATGATTTCAGACTCGTAAGTGAAAGACTTGATGTTTTAAATGATAAATAAGTTAAACTTGGTTTATTCTTTTTTATTGGTTTCTCTCTGGTGATTTTTGTTAAGTTTGATGTTTTACTCTGACTCTGGATTTTAAATTGCTGCATAGATACCGCTGTACTGATTTTTTTCTATCTTATCTCATTTTATTAACTATTGTTCCTTACACACTTACTGAGTACCAAGTACTCAAGCATACCATTGTTATTTTTGATGGTGTGTCAAGTAACGTAGAGGAGCAAATTCGTGAAACGCGTACAGACTAGGAGAGCTTGCTACTTTTAGACTTTTTGGTGAGCCCACACCCTTGTTCGTGGGACACCCCTTTCTTAGTTATTTCTTTTAGTTTGCAGGCTGCGTCCTGGAGTTCGAATATTCGTTATTTATCATCTTAGAGGCTCCATAGATAAACGTTAATACTGTGGGTAGTTGTTAAAGTCATTGTTTGACTCATTGGGCATTGCTACGTTCTTATAACGCTACATTTATATTAGACTTTCGCTGTTTTATTTCATAACTATAATCATGATCAATTGACTATTTATAATTTGTTGGAATAAGTAATGAAAGATTATTAAAAAGGAACTTGATGTTTATTAATTCATAAGGTGCTTCCTTATTGTTTGTTGTGTCAGATGCTTGTTACGTCCATGGTCGGGTTTGGGGCGTGACGAGCTTGGTATCAGAGCCTAGGTTTAGATGCGTCCTAGGAATTTTATATGTTTGTTGAGTTGTGTCTAGTGGAGTCTTCCTTGTGCAGCCTGATCACCTGCATGATCAAGAGACTACCAGGACATTAGTAGGTGTTTCTCTTTTTTCGTTATTCTAGATTGTGCTATAGAGCTGGAACTTCCATTAGGATCTTTCTGACGTGTTCGTTAATTCGTGCCTCACATAAATGGCTTTTAACTCATGTGGGAGCTACTAACCAAGAAAGTAATGGTGCTTTTGGTTCATCATTTGGCGATGAGCCGCTAGGATCACTAATCGTGCCACTACTGAGGCCAATCCTGGGTTGAGAATGACAATGGGGACCAAGCATCACTGCCAGCACCACCTGCTCCAGCGGCCTCTGCTGCAGGCGTGGCTGATATTGGATCGATGTAGAATGCGATCCAGATGATTACCACCCTTGTGGCAACCCAACATCAACATGGGGGTGTAGATCCAGCCCTTGGTTGTGGAGGAAGACTTAAGCAATTTTTGGGGCTGAATCTGCCCAAGTTCTTTTGCGACAAGAGGATGATCCCTAGTACTTTATGGATGAGACTTTCAAAGCTTTAAGGGCAATGAGTTCTCATGGTTCCGAAGCTGTGGAATTTACAGCATATCAATTGAAAGATGCTGCTCATGCTTGGTTTGAATTGTGGGAGATTGAGTAAGGTAATAATGCTCCAGCTCCTACTTGGGCTGAATTTGAGAAGGCATTTATGGAGAGCTTTCTAGCTGATGAGGAGTGGTTTGCTATGGCTACTAATTTTAAGAAGATTGAGCAGTGCACTATGTCCGTTCATGAATATAGTTTGAAGTTTACTCATCTGGTGAGGTATGCAATGTATATGGTTCCCTCTGAAAAGCACAACTTGAGCCGATTTGTGCGTGGTTCGGTACCATGTATCAAGTTTGTGTGTGCTGCTGTTGCTATGTCTCCTACTTGTACATTTTCATCTTTGGTTGGGTTCGCTAAAAAATAAGAGAATTGGAAAGGTGAAGAGAGGTTAGAAAGGGAACAAAGTAAGAAGTCCCAATGCGGGTGGTTACAGTGGTTCACTTAATGGAGGGCACATGAAAGCATATTCTTTACCTGCACAATCTGGCGCTTATTCTAATGCTAGCATTCCTTCTGGTAGACAAGGTCAGAGGAACAATAATCAGAACAGATATTCGCAAGGTAATAACTGACAATCATCTGGACGGGAGGATCGCGTTTGTCACCATTATGGAATTCGGGGACATATCAAGAGAGATTGTAGACAGGGGCAGCATTAAATTGTTAACTCTTCTGGCTAGAGAAATAACCCATCTGCTCCTATTGCTGCTAAGAAACCGCCTGCTGGTAGTACTAACAACATTCCTATTGCTCGTGGTAATGGGACTAGTAAAGCGGCTGCTAACACCGCTAATGGGGGACAAGCTTGACTTTATGGTTTGCTTGTAGAGAGGCAGCTGAAGCCTCAGATGCTGCGGTCACAGGTATTCTCACTATTTGCTCTTTTGATGCGTATATGTTGATTAATCCGGGTTCGAATATCTCTTATACGACTCCATATTTTGCTCTTGATTTTAGGGTGGAGCCCGAACTATTGTTAGAACCCTTCTCTGTGGTTATTGCTTCAAAAGTTTATAAAAACTGGGTAGTTGTAGTTAAAGATCATGAGACTACAACTGACTTGTTTGAACTAGAGATGGTAGATTTTGATACGATTATAGGGATCAATTGGCTATCCACGTGCTATGAAAATATGGATTGCCATCATAAATTAGTTCATTTTGAATTCCCTAATGAACCAGTGATGGTGTGGAAATGTGAAATTACTAAGCCTCGAGGTAGGTTTATTTCTTATTTTAAGGCTCATAAAATGATCTCGAAGGGGTGTATTTATCATCTAGTTGCTGTCAATGACACTCAAGCCATTATACCCGAATTATAGTCTGTTCCTATAGTTAATGAATATCCCGAAGTGTTTCCAGAACATCTTTCGGGTATTCCACCTGATAGAGTTATTGATTTTGGGATTGATGTTATTCTGGATACTCAGCCGATCTATATTCCACTATATTGTATTGCTCCAGCAAAGCTACAAGATTGGAAGACTAATTGAAGGACTTGTTGGTTAAAGGTTTTATTCGACCAAGTACCTCACCTTGGGGTGCTCCGGTCCTGTTAGTTAAAAAGAAAGATGGTTATCTTAGAATGTGTGTTGATTATCGTCAGCTTAATAAGGTGACCATTAAGAATAAGTATCCTTTGCCTAGGATAGATGACCTATTCGACCAACTTCAAGGTGCTAAGTTCTTTTCTAAGATTGATTTGAGGTTTAGGTATCACCAGCTGAATATAATGGAGCAGGATATTCCAAAAAATGGCTTTTCGTACTCCTTTTGGACACTTTGAATTATTGGTGATGTCCTTTGGTTTGACTAATGCACTTGATGCGTTTATGGACCTGATGAATCGTGTATTCAAACCTTTCCTTGATCGTTTCATTATTGGGTTTATTGATGATATCCTTGTGTATTCGAAGAATCGTGAGGAACATGCAGGCCACTTGAGAAAAACCTTGAAAATGCTTGAGGAGAACAGACTTTATGCAAAGTTTGCTAAGTGTGAGTTTTTGCTCAACTCTGTGGCATTCTTAGGCCATGTAGTGTCTAGCGAAGGTATCAAAGTTGTTCCTCAGAAAATTTCGGTAGTCAAGGATTGGCCGAGGCCCATGAGTACAATGCATATTCATAGCTTATTGGGTTTGGCAAGTTACTACCAGAAGTTTGTGGAAGGTTTCTTATCTATAGCCACACCACTGACAAAATTGACTCAGAAGGCTGCTAAGTTCCAATGGTCTGAAGCCTGTGAAAAGAGCTTTCAAGAGCTTAAGGTGAGATTGACTTCGGCTCTAGTTTTGACTCTACCTTAAGGGTCTGTTGGTTATGTAATTTAATGTGATACTTCCAAATTGGCTTGGGTTGTGTGTTGATGTAGAACGGTAAGATGATCGCCTATGCTTTGCGATAGTTGAAGAAGCATGAGAAGAGTTAACTCATGATTGGAATTGGCTAATGTGGTTTTCGCTCTAAATATTTGGCGTCACTACTTATATGGTGAGCACTGTGATGTCTTCATTAATCACAAATGCTTACAATATATCTTCAAGCAGCGAGAGTTGAATCTCAGAGAGGAGATGGTTAGAGTTGTTGAAAGATTACGACTTGAACATCTTGTATCATCCTGGTAAAGCGAATGTTGTTCCGGATGCTTTGAGGCAAAAATCTATGGGTATGTTAGCATATTTACGTGCTCAGGATATGTCGATGGGCAAGGAAATTCGAAGACTTGCTAGTCTTGGAGTCCGACTCGATGAAACTGGAAATGGAGAGCTAGTAGGAATTACGCAAGCGCGATCTGATATTGTGGAGAGAATTAAGTCCAAGCAATATGAAGATGGACTTCTGGTGAATCTGCGAGATGAGGTTGAGAAGGGTGCGTACACTTCATTCACCGTTGGTGCCAATGACGAAGTCTTAAGGTTGCAAGGACGCTTATGTGTCCCTGATGTTGATGGTCTCCGACAAGAGTTGATGGTGGAAGCTCATAGTTCAAACTATTCTGTACATCCACGATCCACCAAGATGTATAAAGATTTGAAGCAACAGTATTGGTGGAAGAGCATGAAGGTAGATATCTCTAACTTTGTAGCTAAGTGTTTGAATTGTCAGCAGGTGAAGGCTGAACACCAAAGGCCTGGTGGCTTAGCTCAGAATATCGAGATTCCCTAATGAAAGTGGGAGATGATTAATATATACTTTGTCATGGGTTTACCCCACACAAAGGCCAAGTTTGATTATATTTGGGTGTTCGTGGACAGACTCACCAAGTCTGCTCATTTTGTTTCTGTGAAGACAACGGATATAATGGCGCATTACGCCAAGTTATATTTAAAGGAAATCATTAGATTACATGGGGTTCTGACATCCATCATATTTGATAGAGGTATGCAATTCACTGCTCATTTCTGGAAATTATTCCAAGAAGGTTTGGGAACTCGAGTGAACTTGAGTACTGGCTTCCCTCCTCAGATGGACGGGCAGGCAGAGAGAACTATACAAACTCTGGGAGACATGTTACAAGCATGTGTAGCTGATTTTAGAGGTAATTGGGATGAACATCTACCTCTTGTGGAGTTTGCGTGCAATAACAGTTATCTAACAAGTATCTAGATGGTTCCTTATGAAGCTCTATATGAAAGGCATTATAGATCTCCAATTTGGTGGTTTTAACCTACCGAAGTAGAGATATTGGGTCCTGATTCAATTCACAAATCAATCGAGAAAGTGAACCTCATTGTGCAACTACTCAAGACAGCTCAGAGTCGAAAGAAGTCTTATACGGATATGAGGCGTCACGAGCTTGAGTTTGTTGTGGGAGATAAGATATTCTTGAAGATGTCGCCGATGAAGGGAGTGATGTGATTTGGTAGAAAGGGTAAGCTTAGTCCTTATTTTATTGGCCCTTATGATATTGTGAGAAGAATTGGAAAGGTGGCTTATGAGTTGAAGTTACCATCTGATATAGCTATGGTATATCCTGTGTTTCATATTTCGATGTTAAGGTTGTATAAAATGGATCCTTCTCATGTCTTGACTCGTGAAGATATTTAAATCAACGAAGGGTTGTCTTATTATGAAGAACTTGTGCAAATGTTAGATCAACAGGTCAGAAGGTTGAGGACGAAAGATGTAGCTTCGGTTAAAGTCCTGTGGCGAAATCATGATACCGAAGTCGCGACTTGGGAAGTAAAGGAGGACATGAAGAAGATATACCCAACTTATTCCCTATTCCAGGTATCTATTGAACCTTCCGGTTATTGAATTCTTGCGAAGGTGTAGACTAGAGATATGACTTCCTCTTTTTTTGTTTAAGCTTGAATGATCTAGTTGTGGGGAATCCTTGTAGGGCCAGGTCATTTTATTTAAGTGGTTGGTTGTTATGTTGTCTTTGGGGATAGATTGTCTCTAGATATTATGAAAACTTTGAGGTTTAGTGAAAAATTTTAGGCCATGACTTTCATTCGGGGACGAATGACCTGAGAGGAGGATAATATAACACTCCGTAAATTTAGGTTAGGTATGAATGTGCATAATAAGTGTTGATGTGACATATTATCTATACGAATCCTTTCGGGATGAATTTGGGCGAAAGCTAGTCGTTTTGAAGTCAAATCAAATAGTGAAGTTCGTAAGAGTTCTTATAATAGTTTAAGTCTGCGGTAGTCCTAATTTATGCTTAGTTTTCGGCTAGTTACACTAGGAATCCGGAAAACTGAAAACATAAAAGTGGTAGATCTTTGAAATATCTTTCCTCCATATAATGTGGAGCTCAAACGGAGCTCTATGCTAGGAGTTATGCCAATTTTACTGAACGCTGTTGACAAAGTTGAAAAACGTAAAATTTTAACCAAGTGTGAAAATGGACCTAGGAGCTCGTTGAGCTAAGTTCAAAGCGAGATAGGGTCATGCTATAGATCTCGCTCAGTGAGGTGTAGGGTCCCAAAATGAAAAATTCCAGATGTCACGACCCAAATAGTCGTGAGTGGCACCCACACCAATTCGCCTAGTGTTTTAAACCAATCCCCTTAACAAATAATTATCTAATTAATCAATTTTAACACATTCAAGGATACAATGATAATAAAGATCTCCACAGATCTTGTCATGCCGTAAATAAATAAAAATACGAAAGTCCTAACTATTACAACCCCAAAATCCGAAAGTCATCGTACAAGGACTCTAAAACATAACTGTCTAAAGAATGACCAACTGTCTGAAATAATCATAAATGTTTGAAATGAAATAGACATCCAAAATAAGAAACATCTTCATGGGGCATGGCATGGATAGGAGTTTACCCTCGTATCTGATTAGGAGCTAGCCTCACGCTAAATATAAGGTCTAGTAGATATCTCTGGATCACAGTCTGCACTTAAAAGAATGCAATAAGGTAGTATCAGTACAAACACTATGTATCGGTAGATATCATAGGCCGATTAAGATTAGTATCATGCATAAAATCACAAAATCAATAGAACAGACCGATAGGCACAACAGCAGATAGCCATATGAAACTATCACTAAGAGTCATCCAACACTGAAATAAGATAAGCCCACGCAAACATTAATGAAGAATTTAACTCAACCCGTGTCATTGCCAACACAACTATAACTCGCGAATCATCTCAACTCTATCACATATCCGTACACACATGCTAATTGGTATTTGTTTGCCCAAATAGCCATGACCTGCAGGGGACCCATGGTGCCCATGTACCACTCCCTCCAGAACTGACCTTGGATCACGAGCCCATAACTAGGCCACATCCTCACCCCCCGTCAAATGTGCCTTTTCATATTTATGTTATCTTTCTTATCTCAATGTATTTCCGTTCCACAATCAATTAAGGAATGTGAACAATCAATAAATCAATATAAAGAAACATAGGTCACCAATTCACCAGTCATACCAAGACTCAACAATCAATTCATCAATAGCATGAATAAAGGGTTACTCTAAGTCAACAAGAAGAGTATACATTAGCTTCTTCTTATCATATCATAATGGTTTATCACATAATCAATCAATAAATGTCAAATTTAGGAATTTCTGACCACACTTTATGTCCAAAGCCCTAATCGTGCTTCTCCTATCAATTTCATAGCATATACAATCAATTAATCAAAGTCTTACTCAAGTAAACCATGACCTACCTCAAAGCCGAACTAGAACAATGCAATCAGTCCAATAATAGCTTTCCCCTTTTGTAAAGCTTCAGAATGTTCGAAGTCTAGAAATCATAATGCTAAATGAGTAATGGATCATCTACTTAAACAAACCACAATTGGGGAAGAGAACCCCACTACTTCTACCCTTTTTCAAATAGGTGAACTATTACTAAGTGTGAATTCATCATAAAAATCAACCCCAACCATCATACCATTCCCATTCATGGGTTTTCCAAGCAGTTCAACCCCTTCACAAGGAGTTTTTATGCTAAAGTTACCATCTTTATAAAACCCTAAGTCTCAATACATCATTCTCATCATTAATAATCAAATTCACATATTAAGAACTGATAATCTATATAGGCATGATTAAACAAAGAATGAAATCAATAACCCATTCATTTATTTAAGGATTCGCAACTTCTAGGGTTCTATCCTTTCATTCACCATTAGAGAACCTTTAACTAATCGCAGAAACCTAACAAT
>NC_081344.1:40184090-40235366 GCF_029784015.1 Lycium ferocissimum | reverse complement strand
TTTCGAGTGGGTGATATCTCAATAGAATTGAAACATCGAGGGGAGTTTGAAAGCAGGTTATTTGTCACGGGCCCAACCCCGAGGGCCGACGAGCACCTCGGTGCTAGGCCCACCTTGACACCCCTTAACATGCTTGTACATCACATTCTAGGTGAGCCACATCATTATATCACACTTTTCATTCGTCATCATTCTAATCTCATCGGGCAATAACACATCTATATAATCAATAGCATCTATGCCCATAAATGTACATACGCCGACAAGGCGATCAAACAACATCTCAAAATATAGGCCGACAAGGCCGAACATATCTAACCATATACACAATGTCTACGAGCCTCTAAGAAGGGTACATCATATCATAACGTATGGGCGGGACAGGACCCCGCCGTGCCCATGAATATATACACAAAAGAATCTATACCAAAAAGCTTCAGCTCCGAAGAAAACGGAGCTCGCTATGTAGCCCCGAGAAAAATACAAAATATGGATCAAATTGTCTCCCCGGCCACCTCGGGCATGACGCGGCGTCCACAAACAAAAGGACGTCGCACGGAGAATGTACTGAGTATGTAAAGCATGATCAATATCAATATGGGAGCATAAAGGATAACATATGAAATAATATAGCTGGGAGACAATAGTATCATCATCATAGCACTTACCTGCTTTCCATAAGGACGTTCCATTTCTATTTCGTACTCGTGTACATACAATTGTATTCTTGCTCATTTACCTTTCGTATCTACTTTCGTGTTCGTATTCATGTCTCCTTCATACTCATGCTCATATCATATACATTGCATATTCATAGCCCTTACTTGGCACTTACATAGTCTCAACATATTCGTACTCTAATCGTTATCATACACATAGCATAGTCGTACTCATATGGATGTCATACATATAGCTATATTGCGACGTTCGGTGTTTCACCTATAGATGTCATACATATAGCTTATTATATTGCGCGCGCGCGTAAGTTCGGTGTATATATAATATACGTACCAAGGCGCGCGCACGTCATATTATCCGTACCATTCATATTCTATCCTTAGGTCTCTATAAGTTCACGGGTTATCTCATAAGTAGCCCAAGAACGCCTTAGCGGGCACACATACATATATACATACGTATACTTTCATATTCTACCCGGCCATATAAGCTCGGGGTTCACAATAGCCTCTCATAGGCACACACATGCTAACTCATATCTATCTCTTAGCCTTCTTATTATCGTCATTCATTTCATTCTATCCTTAGAGCATTACTCGCCGTATAAGGAACTTAGCACAATCGCATCATTGGCTTAATAGCTTCTCGAGCTAGGATCATCAGAAAGTATCATGGACTCATAAGAGATGAACAATTGGTCCAAGAACCATGCCTTATAAAAGAAGGGTTAGCCTTACATACCTTTCGCGCAACTATTATATCACTTGAGCGTTCTTCTTCAAAGCTCACGTTCTACCTTCATCAAGTGCATACTCATATTAGATGGTGGATAGCATTTGGCATTAATAACTAATTCTAGAGAAAATCGGACAGCATCTCCTTTATTTATACGACTTTCCTCGTATTACATGTCAACTCCCAAACATCAATAATAACGTTCATAATATCATCACAATAGCCTTTAGTCAACTAGATTACTCTTACTTCACAATTCTCTCTTCACTTCATCTATATTCATAGTCATAACTCGACAACACGTTCATTCACATACAATGTCGATTTCCATACTCTCAATATCATTTATAACATGATCATATTCATAAAGCATCAAGAATCATAACTCGTTCCAAACGTTTACTCAAAAGTGCTACTATTCACACATTCATGACCCACTTCTTATATTCTTTCGTAATCCGAGTGTTTCATCTTCTAAACACTTTATAATACATGGAAGCATCATAAAACTCACCTTGATGGTGTAGGATTGAACCTTGGTTGCATAAACCTCACTTGAGCCAAACCCTAGATTTTCCTTCACTTGATTTCTTGCTTTTTGATGAACTTTAATGGTTTCTCTTACTTTGATTCACTTGTATTGATGATAAGAACCTTAGATTTCCTTTGAATCCTTGTTAATGAAATATTTATGAAGCCATTCTTAGAAAGAAGTAGAGAGATGTTGGAAATGAAAATATGAAGTTGGGAACACATTTAAACACTTAAAACATTTCAGCCCGTCGAGTGTTCCACGGACTGTTCCACGGTCCGTGGAACCCAGTGCTGTCCGTGGAGCTGGTCGTGGTTCACGACCAGCCAGCTGGCTTCTCTGCTGGCAGTTCCACGGACCCATCCACGGTCCGTGGAATGTAATGCTGGCCGTGGATCTGGCCGTGGAACTTACTGTTCCACCAAGTTTGATTCCGTCGTCTCGTTTGATCTCCAATCCTTATGGAACCTTCTTAGCACTTGTTTATCACTTCATTAGCAATCTAAGGGGCATTATAACTCTTCCCCAACACATCATTAAGTTGTCATCAACTCACTACTCATAAATCCTTTCCGAAACTTATCGCTTACATAGCCTTCTCTTGACAACTTCCTTATCTAACATCGAATGTCTTTCGAATCTCATTTAGAATCATCAATTGCTATGTCTTACTTATTGAAACATCGTATACCTCATATCTCTCATTAGCCTATTCACTGTACATCAACGGAAAATTTTTCGAGGTGTAACATTCTTCCCCTCTTAGGAACATTCGTCCTCGAATGTTAAGCACTCGGGGATTCTACAAAAATTTCGCCGTAGTTTCCCCTATAATATGGCACTACCGCCCGTCACAACAACCCATAATATCAATGCCTCACGGTCTACAACAATAGCAATATAATTTGGCCACACACGACCCAAATACATAAAAGGAAAGCGTACATACCTTAGGATCTTGACGTCTCATCTTGGCCCTCTTCTGGGGGTTGGAATAAATGCGGATATTTGGATTTCATGCTTTCTTCCGCTTCCCATGTCATTTCTTCTCGATTATTATTTCTCCATAAAACTTTAACTGAGGCCACTTCTTTATTTCTAAGCCTCCGTACTTGCCTATCTAATATGGCAATGGGTTTTTCATCATAAGCTAACTTTTCTGTTACTTGAACATCATTTAATGGGACGATCCTAGTAAGATCTCCAATACATTTACGTAGCATCGAGACATGGAAAACTGGATGGACTGACTCCAAATCGGAGGTAGATCTAATTCATAAGCTACTTTGCCCACTTTGCGCACAATTTCATAAGGCCCAATATACCGGGACTAAGCTTCCCCTTTTTTCCAAACCTCATAACGCCCTTCATTGGCGACACTTTCAAGAACACCCAATCTTTAACTTGGAACTCTAGGTTCCTTCGACGATTGTCCGCATAGGACTTTTGACGACTTTGGGTTGCTAACAACCGATCTTGTATAAGCTTGACTTTCTCTATGGCTTGTTGGACCAAATCCGGCCCTATCAATTTAGCCTCTCCTGTTTCAAACCACCCAATTGGGGATCTACACTTTCGCCCATATAAGGCTTCATACGGTGCCATTTGAATGCTAGAATGATAGCTATTATTGTAAGCAAATTCAATGAGTGGCAAATGATCATCCCAATTTCCTCCAAAATCTATCATACATGCTCGCAACATATCCTCGAGAGTCTGAATGGTACGCTCAGCTTGTCCATCAGTCTGTGGATGAAATGCCGTGCTAAGGCTCACATGAGTCCCTAAGCCCTCTTGGAAAGACTTCCAGAAATTAGCCGTAAACTGAGTGCCTCTATCTGAGATAATAGATACTGGAACACCATGAAGTCGCACTATCTCTTTAACATAGAGCTTCGCATAATCTTCTGCTACATACGTCGTTCTGACTGGCAAGAAATGAGCTGACTTGGTGAGTCTATCCACAATCACCCATATGGAATCATACTTACGTCGAGAATGGGGTAAACCTGTAATAAAGTCCATGTTAATCACTTCCCATTTCCAAGTTGGGATTTCTATAGCTTGTAACAATCCGCCCGGCTTTTGGTGCTCTATTTTCACTTGTTGACAATTGGGACATTGAGCTACAAATTCTGCTATATCTTTCTTCATCCCATTCCACCAATACATGGATTTAAGATCATTATACATTTTTGTTGCTCCGGGATAGAATAACGGGAACAATGAGCTTCTCTCAATATTTGGTGGCGCAAACCGCCACATTAGGAACACACAACTCCTTTCGACATCGGAGAACTCCGTCTCCCGTAATCTCAAATGATGACTCCTCTTTCTCGAGGGAGTGTATCTCTCGCTCGCACTAGCGTGGGATCTTCATATTGTCGCTCTTTCACTTCTACTACTAGCGACGAAACTGCTGAATTCTGAATGGTGGTTCCTCTGCTACCGGAGTCCACTACTCGAACTCCTAGGCTAGCCAGCTGCTGGAGTTCACGAGTCATTTCCCGTTTCTCTGATTATACATCACATAAACTTCCCATAGACCTGCGGCTAAGAGCATCAGCCACAACATTTGCCTTTCCGGGGTGATATAGAATGTCAACATCATAATCTTTTAACAATTCTAACCATCGTCGTTGCCGTAAATTCAACTCTTTTTGCTTGAAGATATACTGAAGGCTCTTGTGATCCGTATAAATGTCTACATGCACACCATATAAATAATGCCTCCATATTTTTAATGCATGAATCACTGCAGCCAATTCAAGATCATGGGTTGGATAATTCTTTTCATGTTTTCTCAATTGCCTTGAAGCATATGCAATTACCTTGCCATGTTGCATTAATACACAGCCTAGCCCAACGCCTGAAGCATCGCAATAAACAACATAGCCTTCCAATCCCTCTGGAAGTGTCAGGACTAGGGCAGAAGTCAATCTGTCCTTTAGCTCTTGAAACTACGTTCACAAGCATCTGTCCATTGAAACTTTGCTGATTTCTGAGTCAACTTCGTGAGTGGGGCAGAAATAGAAGAAAAACCTTCAACAAATCTTCTATAATAACCTGCTAAGCCCAGAAAGCTACGTACCTCCGTAGGAGTTGTGGGCCTTGGCCAAGTCTTTACGGCCTCAATCTTTTGGCTATCTACCCGAATTCCATCGGCTGAGACAATGTGCCCAAGAAATGTCACTGAGTTCAACCAGAACTCACACTTAGAAAATTTTGCAAATAACTCTCGAGTTCAGACTCTGAGGACAGCACGCAAATGATCCGCATGTTCTGCCTCGGATCTGGAATATACCAAGATGTCATCGATGAACACAATCACAAACAAATCTAGAAAGGGCTGAACACATCATTCATTAAATCCATAAACACGCGGTGCATTAGTTAGCCCAAATGACATTACCCGAACTCAAAATGGCCATATCTTGTTCTCCGAAAGCCGTCTTAGGGATATCTTTCTCCCTAACTCTCACTTGATGATACCTGGATCTCAAATCTATCTCGAAAACCATTTGGCACCTTGTAATTGATCAAATAAGTCATCAATCCTCGGAAGAGGATATTTATTCTTAATCGTCACCTTATTCAATTGCCGATAATCAATGCACATTCTCAAAGAGCCATCTTTCTTTCGGACAAACAATACGGGTGCTCCCCACGGGGATGAACTAGGCCTAATAAAGCCTTTCTCGAGCAAGTCTTTCAATTGCTCCTTCAACTCTTTCAGTTCTGCGGGAGCCATTCTATAAGGAGGAATAGATATAGGCTTAGTGTCTGGCAACACATCGATAGCAAAATCAATCTCCCGCTCGGGAGGAAGGCCTGGGAGCTCTTCCGGGAATACATCCGGAAACTCATTCACTACAGGAACTGACTGAAAAGTCGGCGGTTCAGCTTCTACATCTTGAACCCGCACTAGATGATAAATGCAACCTTTTGTAATCATTTTCCTTGCCTTAAGGTAGGAAATAAACCTACCCTTTGGTGATGCCGTATTTCCTTTCCATTCTAAAACTGGTTCTCCCGGAAATTGGAAACGAACCATTTTCATTCTACAATCGACATTGGCGTAGCAAGAAGCCAACCAATCCATGCCCATAATAACATCAAAATCCACCATTTTTAACTCATACAAGTCAATCATAGTACGGCGATCACAAATCACAATTACACAATTTCTATATACTCGGCTAGCTATTACCGATTCACCAACGGGTGTAGAAACCTCAAAAGGCTTAATCGACTCCGGTTTGATTTTAAACCGACCCGCAATATACGGAGTAACATATGACAATGTGGAGCCGGGATCTATCAAAGCATATACATCATGAGAAAGTACCGATAATATACCTGTGACCACATCAGGAGAAGACTCGAGATCTTGGCGTCCAGCCAAAGCATAAATACGGTGCTGAGGACCGCTAGAACTGGGGGCTCTCCCCCTGCCTCTACCACGGCCGACTGGCGCGTGTGTGAACCCGGCCCCATAGGGCGCATGGATGCCGAAGATCCGCCATCGACCCGGAAGGCTGGGTCCTACCTCTGCCACTAACTGAGGGGCAATCTCGCATAATATGGCCTGGCCGACCACATGAATAGCAACCCTCTGAGCCCAATCTGCACTGACCCCAATGTAACTTCCCACACTGGGAGCATCGTGGTACGGGTGGCCTTGCCTGACCCGAATCACCTCTAAACTGGGATCCCGAAAAGCTCTGACTCGGCCCGGGATGAGTAGATCTATCAAATCTCTGGCCTGAATACCGTGGAGGCGCACTAGTCATAGAATAGCCCGACTGTCTAGAAGACTGCCGTCTGTGCCCACCTCTATACTCGTTCATCGGACCCGAAGATCTAGCCCTCTTGCTATGCCCTCTATCATGCTCGCTTCTTTGTTGTTGCAAGCTTTCTTCTAAATTTTGAGCGTGGGCTTGGATGCGTGCAATATCCATATTGTCCTGAAGGGACGCTGTCAAACATCTATCCATCAAATGTGGCCCTAGGCCTTTCACAAACCTGTGTACTCGGTCACCCATATCCGCTACCATGGCCGAAGCATACCTAGCCAAGGAGTTGAAGCGGAGGCTATACTCTAGAGCACTCATGCTCCCTTGTCTCAAATTTAGGAACTTATCGGCTCTAGCTCGCCGAACTTCCGGGGTAAATAATGTCGGAGAAATGCATCTACAAATTCTTGCCATACCGGGGGAGGTGCATTGGCTCCCGTGAAGCCATCCAAACCGTGTACCAACATACCGCGACATCCCTCAATCTATAGGACGCTAGCTCCACCGATTCTCCGGTGTCCGAAGCATGTATCAACCGAAGCGTCCTCAACATACCATCAATAAAATTCGAGGGTCCTCATCCGCTTTGATCCAAAGAATTTCGGGGGTTCAAACTATAAAATCGCGGGCTCTTGCACTAACAGCCCTATCACCTTGCCCCGAACTTGGCCTCGCCGAGTTTGGGCTGCAACCAATTGAGTCAGAAAATTAATGGCCTCTCTTACATCTTGGCCTGAAGCATCCGGTGGAGGAGCCGAGGTGCCGGAGCTGGGGCTGAGGCTCCCTCACGCTCCTCTAATATAGGCCCTGAACGGGAAGGACGAGATCGAGCCGCACTTTGGGACTCACTTTCTTCTACTACCGGTGGCGGTGCTCTTTCAGCCCGCTTTTCTGTCACCGTCTTGCCCTTTTGGGCTGCTGTAGCCTTTCTCTTTACAGGCATTTCTGAAATACACAACATATCGTTAAGAAACAAGAAGTTCTTACATCAAAGCTCTATCGCACGATTTCTTATGAAGAAAGAAGGTCATTCATTCCTAAAATGTCCGCAGCTTTCTTGTTTATAAGTGTGGCGCGCAACACACCCATAACCAAGACTCTACTAGACACGGCTCGTAGACACACCCTAGGACTGAACTGCTCTGATACCACTTTTGTCACGACCCAACTCGAGGGCCGCGACGAGCACCCGGTGCTAGCCCACCCGGGCACCCCCTTAACATACTTATACATCACATTCTAGGTGAGCCACATAATTATATCATACTTTTCATTCATCATCATTCTAATCTCACCGGGCAACAACATATCTATATCATCAATAACATCTATGCCCATATAATGTACATACGCCGACAAGGCGATCAAACAACATCTCAAAATATAGGCCGACAAGGCCGAACATATCTAACCATATACACAATGTCTACGAGCCTCTAAGAAGGGTACATCATATCATAACGTATGGGCGGGACAGGACCCCGCCGTGCCCATGAATATATACACAAAAGAATCTGTACCAAAAGCTGCAGCTCCGAAGAAAATGGAGCTCTGCTATGTAGTCTCTGAGAAAAATACAGCTATGGATCAAATCTGTCTCCCTGGCCACCTGCGGGCATGACGCAACAGTCCACAAACAAAAGGACGTCGCACGAAGAATGTACCGAGTATGTAAAGCATGATCAATATCAATATGGGAGCATAAAGGATAACATATGAAATAATATAGCGGGAGACAATAGTATCATCATCATAGCACTTACCGCTTTCCATAAGGACGTTCCATTTCTATTTCGTACTCGTGTACATACATTTGTATTCTTGCTCATTTACCTTTCGTATCTACTTTCGTGTTCGTATTCATGTCTCCCTTCATACTCATGCTCATATCATATACATTGCATATTCATAGCCCTTACTTGGCACTTACATAGTCTCAACATATTCGTACTCTAATCGTTATCATACACATAGCATAGTCGTACTCATATAGATGTCATACATATAGCTTATTCGTACTCATATAGATGTCATACATATAGCTTATTATATTGCGTACCCGACCAATAAGTTCGGTGTTTCTCGTACCTGGCCCTACCAAGGCCGGGCCCTACCAAGGCTCGTTGTTATCCGTACCGGCCCTACCAAGGCTCGTGTTATTCGTACCAAGGTGCGCGCGCGTCGTTATATATATATATATATATCATTATATTCTACCCGGCATATAAGCTCGGGGTTCGCAATAGCCTCGTTATATATATATATACATACATACTTATCATATTCTACCCGGCCATATAAGCTCGGGGTTCACAATAGCCTCTCATGGGCACACATACATGCTAACTCATATCTATCTCTTAGCCTTCTTATTATCGTCATTCATTACATTCTATCCTTAGAGCATTACTCGTCGTATAAGGAACTTAGTACAATCGCATCATTGGCTTAATAGCTTCTCGAGCTAGGATCATCAGAAAGTATCATGGACTCATAAGAGATGAACAATTGGTCCAAGAACCATGCCTTATAAAAGAAGGGTTAGCCTTACATACCTTTCGTGCAACTATTATATCACTTGAGCGTTCTTCTTCAAAGCTCACGTTCTACCTTCATTGAAGTGCATACTCATATTAGATGATGGATAGCATTTGGCATTAATAACTAATTCTAGAGAAAATCGGACAGCATCTCCTTTATTTATACGACTTTCCTTGTATTACATGTCAACTCCCAAACATCAATAATAACGTTCATAATATCATCATAATAGCCTTTAGTCAACTAGATTACTCTTACTTAAAATTCTCTTCACTTCACCTATATTCATAGTCCTAACTCGACAATACGTTCATTCATATACAATGTCGATTTCCATACTCTCAATATCATTTATAACATGATCATATTCATAAAGCATCAAGAATCATAACTCGTTCCAAACGTTTACTCAAAAGTGCTACTATTCACACATTCATGACCCACTTCTTATATTCTTTCGTAATCCAAGTGTTTCATCTTCTAAACACTTTATAATACATGGAAGCATCATAAAACTCACCTTGGATGGTGTAGGATTGAACCTTGGTTGCATAAACCTCACTTGAGCCAAACCCTAGATTTTCCTTCACTTGGATTTCTTGCTTTTGATGAACTTTAATGGTTTCTCTTACTTTGATTCACTTGTATTGATGATAAGAACCTTAGATTTCCTTTGAATCCTTGTTCATGAAATATTTATGAAGCCCTAGAAGTCTTAGAGAGAAGTAGAGAGATGTTGGAAATGAAAATATGAAGTTGGGAACACATTTAAACACTTAAAACATTTCAGCCCGTCGGGTGTTCCACGGACTGTTCCACGGTCCGTGGAACCCAGTGCCGTCCGTGAAGCTGGTCGTGGTTCACGACCAGCCAGCTGCTCTCTCTCTTCGGCAGTTCCACGGACCCATCCACGGTCCGTGGAATGCAATGCTGGCCGTGGAACCGGCCGTGGAACTCACTGTTCCACCAAGTTTGATCCCGTCGTCTCGTTTGATCTCCAATCCTTATGGAACCTTCTTAGCACTTGTTTATCACTTCATTAGCAATCTAAGGGGCGTTATAACTCTTCCCCAACACATCATTAAGTTGTCATCAACTCACTACTCATAAATCCTTTCCGAAACTTATCGCTTACATAGCCTTCTCTTGGCAACTTTCTTATCTAACATCGAATGTCTTTCGAATCTCATTTAGAATCATCAATTGCTATGTCTTACTTATTGAAACATCGTATACCTCATATCTCTCTTTCAAAAACAACCATGAACTTTATACAAAAGTTATACATTTATATACATATTTCATACCGAATTCATACAATTTTCATACATGAAATTTCGATCGAATTTTAAGCCTTGACGGAGATTCGAAACATGATTATTTTCCAAATTTTGAAGCGAGATTCAAAATTGTAGTAAAGTTGTATGATAATTGTATGCTAAGTTTGTATGAAAACGTATTTTAAGTTTTGTATGTTGTATTAAATTTGTAGGAATATTGTATGAAAGTTGTTTATAATGTTGTTGTTGTTGTAGTTATATTAAATTTCCAAAAACCAGCATGAACTTTATACAAAATTTATACAGATTTATACATATTTCATAGCGATTTCATACAGTTTACATACATGAAATTTTTTTGCGAAATTTTTAACCCTTGACCGAAATTTTGAGCATTTTCCAAGCCTTGAGCAAAATTTCGTACATGTTTGTAAAAAACTCCTGATATGTTTTGTAGACGTAAAATCTCTTGCTATGTTTCGTAAATATGGATCTAACTTCGTATAAATAGGTGATTCTCCCAAAAACATAAGAATAAAAATTTAAAATAAAAAAAGGCCCACAAATAACTAATTGTAATTAGATGTATAACATCCAATTAAAAATTGACATGGTTATAATTTTAATCAGTTTTAATATATATTTTTTTACCTTTCACACGCTTCTAGGAATGTGAAAGTATTCATTCTACCAAGAAGAAGAAGGAGGAGGAGGAGGAGGAGGATGAGAAGAAGAAGAAGAAGAAGAAGAAGAAGAAGAAGAAGAAGAAGAAGAAGAAGAAGAAGAAGAAGAAGAAGAAGAAGAAGAAGAAGAAGAAGAAGAAGAAGAAGAGGAAGAAGAAGAAGAAGAAGGAGCAGAAAGAGAAGTAGGAGGAGGAGCAGAAAGAGAAGTAGGAGGAGGAGCAGAAAGAGAAGAAGGAGGAGGAGGAGGAGTAAAAGGAGAAGAAGGAGAAGGATAAGGAGAAAGAGGAGGAGCAGCATGAGGAGGAAGAGGGCGGGGGAGGAGAAGAAGAAAAACAACAACAACAAACAACAGAAGAAGAACAACAATAATGATAATGGAAAATTTCACTAAAATGATAATTTAAATACTTATCTGGAGTATGTATACATGGAAAAATAAAAGCTTGACACGTGGCAAAGTGAAAGTGGAACATGTGGCTAACGGAGTCATACAATGCTGTGTCGCCTGGTTTGATCAAAGTGACCTCGTGGGAGCCCGGATCAAATATGTTGAGAATCATCGGGCACAATAGTCGAGCACAACTTGAATTTTATTATTTCAAAGTAAGGATCAGCTTCGGTCTTACAACCCTTTACACTCAGTTTTTTCTTTTGCACTCACACTCTAGAAACTCTCTTTGTTGCTCTCTACTATTTCTCACAAGCTCTCACACTTTCTCTCTTGACTAGTCACTCCTTGCTTTCTTACTTGAGCACACCTTACTTGCTCTCACTTCTTGAGCTCCTCTTACTCTCTTGCTTTCTTACAACTCAAATGGCCACCTCTATTTATAGATGGAGATGGAATGATCTAGTAAGGGGTATTTACTACTCTTTTCTAGAATCTTCCTAACTACCTTTTTCTAGAATCATACTTCTATTTATTTCTAGAGTTATCTTTTCTAGACTCCACTCTAGAACTTTCATTCTAGATTCTTTCTTTCAACTCTCTAGAATTACTTGAACATTCTAGATTGATTATCCATTGTCTTGGCGATTAAGCTGGTGATGACTTTTAACACTGCCCCTCAGCACCAACTTAATTTGTTCTTTGCATCCGTTGTGAGCGATTCTTGAAACTCTACAAACATCATGATGTCCATGCCCTTTGAGAATATCTTCTTCCGTCAGATTACTCCGGTTCCTACTCTTTAAAGCTTCTTCAAAGGCAGTCTTCTCTTTGATCTTGACCGCCTCAGCTAACGATGCATTTATATACTTGGGGCTTGAATATTTTATCCGTGTAGACCTCCTTAGCTGCGGTTGTGGTGCTTCTTGAACTTCCTCTTGCAACACGTCTGGAGTTTCACAGGCTCCAGTTTGCCATGAACTCTTCTTTTCCTTTTGTGGAGCTATCTCTTCTGTATGTGATTTATGTTTTTCACATACTCCATTTCTCTTAAATTTGATAATGTGACATCTTCGTACCACCGTGTTGGTGATTCATCAAGTACCATATAAGTTGTCTCGGTTGGCATGACATAAATTGACTTTAATCTTCTATCCTTCATGATTGGCGAGCTTGTAACTTCCAAGCTTCGATATACTTTTACGTCATCCGGCCTAAATATGACATAGTTTCCTAAAGCTGTTAGCTGTGATACAGATAGTGAGTTCTTTTTCATACCTGAAACGTCGTAGACACACTGAAGTTGCACTTGTCTCAAGCTATGACAAGGCACGGACACCGTCTTGCCAATGTGAGGTATTGGCATTCTTGAATCATTTACAGTCATCGCTACCCAATCACCCTTATATTCGCTCACATTGATCAACTTTTTCTCGTCACCGATCATGTGATTGGAGCATCCCGAATCAATGATCCAATCATGTTCAAAATCAACCAGTTTATCACCTATAGTTGCAAGTGCTAACTCCTTTTCTTTGTTAGAGTAAGAGGTGACAAGCTTTTCCTATCTATTGCTTTCTTCAACTGCATATGAAGTCTCAAAATCCCAAGCTTCTTCTTCATCTTTCTTGTTTTGGGTAGAAGTAGCTACGTTACTATCAGCTTTCTTGCACCAGTAATCTCTGGCATAGTGTCCTTTCTTTCTGCAATTGTAGCACTTGTCACTTTGCCGGTTGTTGAAACCTTTGTTTGCCTGCTTGTTGGCTCGCTGGCTTCTTTGATGCTGATTCTTCTAGTCTCCCCCTGGCCGTGAGCTTTTCTTCTCATTCCTTTTTGGTAGCCTTGCCTTTGCTGAAGAGTAACTTATCTTCATCTTTTGTAGAAAGACTTGATAATGGCTTCTCCAAGTTTTCTTCATTTGCCAATAGATTTTCCAACTCAGATAAAGTTAGTTCTGTGGCCCACCCTCGCGTAGCCATAATTATGCCTTTATACTCTGGCCTCCGACCACGAACAATGATTCTCCATATTCTTGTCTCTGTGGTAGCATTCTCTGGATCTAATTTTGATATTTCATTACATAAATATTGTACTTTTGAGAAGTATTGACTAATCGTCAAATCCCGTTGCGAGATCGACATTCTCAAGTCTTTGTAGTCTCGCGTCATTCTTTTTCGTAAAAATTGTTGCTAGCGTGTCCCAAGCTTCTTTTGGTGTCTTGGCATTCTTCATTCATTGTAGGAACTCATCTTTGACTGTTAAGGTGAGAGCATACATAGCATTCTAGCTTTAACCTTCCATCTTTTTTTTGTGCTTCAGCATCAATTGGTAGTGTAGCATCTGAGCCATCAACAATATCCCATAATTCCTGGCCGAGAAAATAATATTGCATTCTCATGCTCCACGGTCCGTAATTGCTTGCGTTGAGCTTCTCAACGCTATTGAGAGTGCTTGCAAAATCCGTCATTGATTAGTGCCTCCTGACTTGTAGCCTCTGACAATAACTTGTAGGATCTCTCTTGAGTTGCTACCTCTCTTGATTCACTAGACTCTTATACCACTTGTTGCATATCGCGTGACACAACTGGTTGCTCACAATTTGAATTTTATTATTTCAAAGTAAGGACCAACTTCGGTCTTACAACTCATTACACTCAATTTTTTCTTTTGCACTCACACTATAGCAACTCTCTTTGTTGCTCTCTACTATTTCCCACAAGCTCTCACACTTTCTCTCTTGAGTATTCACTCCTTGCTTTCTTACTTGAGCACACCTTACTTGCTCTCACTTCTTGAGCTACTCTTACTCTCTTGCTTGCTTACAACTCAAATGGCCACCTCTATTTACTACTCTTTTCTAGAATCTTCCTAACTACCTTTTTCTGGAATCAAACTTTTATTTATTTCTAGAGTTATCCTTTCTATAATGTTTCTAGACTCCACTCTAGAACTTTCATTCTAGATTCTTTCTTTCAACTCTCTAGAATTACTTGAACATTCTAGATTGATTATCCATTGTCTTGGAAAGTAAGTTGTTCATGACTTTTAACAAAATATTTCAAAGCAGTTGGCACATATAATTTAAGAAAGATTAACGTTACATAATCGGTCCAGATTTGGAGCTAACGTTACGATTCAACATTAAAGGATAACATTTATTGGTTATTATTTGCCTTCATTAAGATAAATTAGCAGCTCAAGGCTGATGTTTGTATTATAAAAGGAGCCAAAAGCCCACTGTAAAGGACATCGAATACCTAATTTTTTTTCACTCATTCATATAATTCACTCTCTATTTGAAATATATTCTTTGTTCTTTTGCTCTGGATTAATATTTATTTCTCAAGACTAATTGCACAATAGTTCCACCGGGGAAAACTTGTCAAAGAACCCTTTCTATAGATCATACTGCCCAGACTTATTTATTAGATTATCGCTTTCATATTTTATACTTGTCTGATTTCATTATCTTATTGTCATTATTCTTTGCTTACTAATAACAAAGTAACTCACGTATCCTTTAAACCACTAATAAATTTAACTGTACCTTTTTAGGGGTAAGCAGTTTGGCGCACACAGTGGGGCTAGTGATAATAGTGAACTTGTTTTGTTGCTCTAAATTGCCTTACTAACCACTTTCAATTATGTGAAATCAGGTAATCTAGATAATGGCAAATGACAGAAATCAAGTTGACAATGTGTTGAACAATGCCGATGCACACGACGGAAATCAAGTTAATGGTGTGTTGAATAATGTCAATATGCAAGAAGTAGATCCAGCAACAGGAAAGGTCAGAGCAAGGAATGGTCATCCCTTGACTTCTCCTCAGGGATCTAAACACACGGGAAATGATTTGATTCTAGTCAGAACTGCTGATCCGGGGTTGGCAAAAATCCTGACTTGTTGGAAAAGCAACAAAAGGCCATTGTTGATCTGCAAGCAGGCAGAGTCAATGCTGAAACAAATTTGATGAATGCGGCAACAAATCACAGAGAAGGCGGCAGCAATGATCGAGGAGACAGTACCCCACCAACCGTTATGCAGTATCTGGAGGCCGTTTCTAATCGGTTAGAAAAGAATGAGAAATAACTGAATAGCCGACTGGACCAGAGCAAAAAAGAGTTTAAAGCATTCAATTCCCGGATAGATCAAATTCCAGGGGCATCGCCGGTACTGAAGGGACCAAATTCAAAAAGATATGTTCAGTTACCATTCCCACCAAGTGCAGCACCCAAACTGATCCCAAAAAGATTTAAAATGCCGGATCTACCCAAATATGATGGGACTACGGATCCTCAAGAACACGTGACTTCATACACATGTGTTGTTAAAGGAAATTATATGCAGATGGATGAGATTGAGTCCGTTCTACTCAAAAAGTTCGGTGAAATGCTATCCAAAGGAGAAATGACATGGTATTTGCTGCTTCCGGAGCATTCTATTCATTCCTTTGAAATGTTGGCGGATGCCTTTACCAAGGCGCACGCTGGAGCAAAGAAAGTGTCCGCAAGAAAAGAGGATATCTTCAAAATAGCCCAAGATGATGCTGAGTTACTGTGAGAGTTTGTGATAAGATTCCAAAATGAGCGAATGTTGCTACCAGTGCCTCATTAAAGTTGAAGTCCGAGTGCCTCATTAAAGTTGAAGGAAAACCTATTGGAATTTCCCGCTACAACATGGACGGATGTTCATAATAGGTACGAATCAAAAATTCGAGTGGAGGATGATCAGTTCGGATTACCGGTCGGGTCAACTAGCCGAAATCGAAATCATGATAGGCCGAAAAGAATACCGACTTTGAGTCTAGATTTAGAAAAGAGAGGTATCAGCCATATGGACAGCAAGAGAGGTTTCGACCAAGACATGAACGGGGTCGAAACAGTCAGTTTGAGAGACCGATTCAGGACCAAAAAATTGATCCGGTCTAAGGTAGACGAGGGTTGCAATCCAAATTTATGACAGTTGATTCAGTCACAAGCAATATTAAAAATTCGAGGTTGTCGGAATATAATTTCAACATAGACTTATCCGGGCTAGTCGCGGCTATAGATAAGATCGGATGATTGAAACGACCCAGACCAGTGCGGTCGGATCATAGTCAGAGAGATATGAGCTTATTTTGCGATTATCATGGAACTTATGGCCACCGGACCGCCGATTGCCGGCATCTCAGGGATGAGGTTGCACGGTTGTTAAAAAAATGGTCATTTAAGAGAATTTTTGAGTGACAAGGCTAAAGACAATTATGGAAGGAATAGGGACCCGATCAAGCAATTGAGCCACGCCATGTGATTAACATGATAACCGATGAACCCATGGGTACTGAGGCACCTCTCTCGGTCAATAAGGATGAATTATCGGAGGTTCACGATAGAAGAGCTCAGTGGCTTGAGCGGAACTATGTGTTTCCAATTTCTAACGGAAAAGCGGGTGAAGTCTCACCGCGCTCCGAGGCTTTAGTAGTTGCTGTTATTATTAACAACTGTAGGATTACGGATGTGGTGGTTGTAATAGGCCAAAGGTACGACAAAAGGTCTTGTAATAGATCAGCAACTGAAAGGATTGCAATGTATCAACAAGTTATGGTCTCAAACTAATCACCATTCAGAGCATCTACTGTTCTCATCAAATTGTAGTAATTATAAGATAAAAATCTTCCTAAGAGATTGCGGTGGAATTTAAGTGTCTTATAAGCTATGGGTTTCTTCTTCAAACCCCTCTGGAACCTTCCGCGAGGGCGAGCTAGGAAGAATTTAACAAATTTATCAGTAGATATATCAAGAATAGCATCAAGATCAATCCTCTGAAACTGAACTTCGTAAATGTCCTCTTCTTTGGCTGTTTCCCAGCAATTTCGCCTTCAAATTCCATTGAGGTTCATACAAGAAGTGCCTGCGGGATTGAATGGATTTAAAGTAAAATAAAAGTGATTACGAAAGCTCGAAAGCAAAGTGAGTACATGGTTGATCAAAATATCACCGATGAAGGATGTAAAGTTATGTTATTCATTAGAAACTAAGGATGCGCCCAAGAAGTGGTGTTAACAATCTTGCCATACTTCAAACCCGCAAAAAACACCGGCATAACGGTTCCTATAGTCCGGATTTAAATTCAAAACATGGAAAAAAATAAACTATTATAAAAAACAAAACGATTGGGAGGGGCTTAAAACAGCAATTCTATTATAAAAGTTAAGAGCAAGTATGAGAGTTAAGTGTTTGGAGAAACTCTAGCGGCATGTGATGAGTCGAAATCCTCACTCCCCGGTCCATTCTCATCGGGGCCCTGGATGTCTTCGAGAACCATCTCTGTAGCTTCTAAGTCAATTTTCGCCTCAAGAAGCGATGTGGGAAGGTCAAAATCAGGAGCACTTGCCTCTTCAAGTGTATTCCTCCGGGTTTCTAGAATAGCTAGATCACGATGGGGTCGTAATTTTTTACATCGGGCTAGAAAGCGATCTCGAGAAACCTCAACACTGGTAAGTTGGCCCCAGGCGTTATTCAAATCATCATCTAGCCTAGTTTTTTTTTTTTTTCTGAAGACCTACCTATGTGGAAGTAAGAATTTGAAGAGAGTTCTCCCGGTTTCCTAGCGATTTCGCCGCATCTTCCAAGCGCAATCTCAAAGAGGCCGGGAGAGAATCATAATCACGAATTTCAGCCTGGAGCCTCTTTATTTCAATCCTCATGCCGTCATTGTACTATTGGAGTTTCACTTCACCACGGGAAGGAGCAATGGACTGTGCAAGTTCGGCAGTGGAAGTAGCAGCCACATGACCGTGAAAAAGAAATGGCCAAAGGGTCAACCAGGAACACAGGGGACTTACGAAGGAGTTTATAGGAAAGGTAGAATGAATGCCTGAAGGAATGAGATGGCCAGGTGAGCCAATGAAGATTCCAAATTGGTAACCGAAGGTTTAGGACGTGGAGATGAGCCCGAAGTTCCAGCTTCAACCGATGGAATAGTGCTCCTTTGCGATGGTTCGCAAACTGGGGCAGTAGGGCTTCCCAGGTATGTTCCGGTGGGAGACACCGGGGGTACCCCGGATGCTTTGCTGGAACCATCAAGTAAGGGATCCCTAAGACCATCAACCTGATGTTGTTCATCGTCTTCATTGATAAAAACCACCTCGTGTTGAGCACGCTGCTGTGTTTTACCCCATGCTTCCATAAGCCTACGATGGGTTCGCACTCTAGAACCAATTCCTATCGAAAGGGGGGGGGGGGGGGAGTGCACGCATCCTTTGGGTTACGTTTTCGGCTAGACGAAGCGGCATTAACAATATTTGACAAAGCTGTTTTTTCAGTGGGGACTCTCTAGGAAGTAGACTTTCTCACAGGTAGGCCTCAAGGAAAGAATGAGTAAAAAGAAGAAAGAAAAAGGAGAAAGAAAAGACACGAAGCTCTACCCAACTAATAAAATAAGCTTCGCTTATCGTGACTTTTTTCCCTCCACTAATCCGAGGTCATGCTTCTCCACGATCGGGTCATATTACGATAAGCACTCAGCAATGCAATAACCTATTTGAAAATCCCAACTAAAAGTTCCAGCTCAACAGGAACCACTGAAAAATAGCGGGAATACAAAAAAAGGTTCTAAAGAAATGAGGAGTGAGATAATACAAAGGTTTTAGTGAGAGGGGGTTAGAAAAAGGAATTCCTGTGAAGGGCTTATAAGTATTATTTCGCGCCTCCGGAAATGGCTCGGGTGCGGAATGATAAAGTTGGCTGGTTCGGATCATCACGAACCTGTGAAGCCATACCCGGTCAAAGTCATCCTCCGCTTTGATCAGACAACGTCTTCCACAAGGAAGTAAATAAACTAACCCTCCTCGAAAAAACAGTGGAGCGTACAAGTGCATCAAACCATCAAGGGAATAAACAACTCCAGCCTGGTCGGGCAATAGTTGAATATAGTAGACCAGACGCCAAACTTGAGGAGCAACCTGGCCGATACAAACTCGGTATCGACGACAGAAGTCTTCAATGATCTCAGGAACTGAGAGTTTGAAACCTATCGCAAAAGGATAGGTGTAAACCATGGAGAAACCCTCAAAGTGATATTTCATCTTGGTTACAGGATTAATGGCGGCAATATCAACTTCCAGTGAGAAGTTACAATCCACACGAACCGTAGGGATAATGTCAGCAATTATAAAAGGATCAATCTCTTCGACTGATTGATGGTGATCAACAATGCTAAAATCTTCATGATATCTAAACCCAGCAGGGAGAATATCGGCGGCGTGGGAATTGAGATCAATTTCCTGACTTGTTGGTGAAATTAGAGCTTTCCCAGAATGACGTTCAGGGGATAGAGTGACATTATGGGAAGAGCGATTGGGAGATGAGGAAGCATACATGGTAGAATCCTTGAAGGAAGAGATGAACACAAGGAGGGTTTCAAAGGAATTTTTCTTATAAGGAAAGAAAAGATTTGATTGAATTTGGGTTTGGCAACTTGCCTTATTTATACACAACAGTGGAAGATGAATCGTTTAGAATTCTAAGGGACACTTCTTTTTATGAACGGTAGCTTTATGTCAATCATCATGATTGAAAGGTTGCCGACGTTTCACAGTAGTAGCATTGAATTCGGATTTGACAGTTGCCTTTTTGAATGAACCGTCGGGGCGATTCGTTTTACCGCCATAAAGAAGGGACGTTCTAGACGACGTTTCAAATCCACTCCCCGGTATCACTTTTTTTTTCACCCGGAAGTAGAGGGACTATCTGTATACATGGAAAAATAAAAGCTTGACACGTGGCAAAGTGAAAGTGGAACACGTGGAGGATGGAGTCATACAATGCTGTGTCGCCTGGTTTGATCAGAAGAAGTGACCCCGTGGGAGCCCGGATCAAATATTTTGAAGCAGTTGGTATGGATAATTCAAGGAATATTAACATTACATAATCGGTCCAGATTCGGAGCTGACCTTACGATTCAACATTAAAGGATAGCATTTATTAGTTATTATTGCCCCTCATTAAGATAAATTAGCAGCTCAAGGCTGATGTTTGTACTATAAAAGGAGCCTAAAAGCCCACTGTAATGGACATCAAATGCACAATTTTTTTACACTCATTCATATAATTCAGTTTGAAACATATTCTTTGTTCTTTTGCTCCGGATTAATATTTATTACTCAAGGCTAATTGTGTAATTATTCCACCGGGAAAAACTTGTCAAAGAACCCTGTCTGAAGATCATACTGCCCAGGCTTCTTTACATTATCGCTTTCATATTTTATACTTGCCTGATTTCATTATCTTATTATCGTTATTATTTGCTTACTAATAACAAATCAACTCACGTATCCTTTAAACCACTAATAAATTTAACTGTACTTTTTTAGGGGTAAACAGAGTACATGAATGTTGTCACGACCCAATTTACGGCTTGTGCGGGCACCTACTCTATTACCATCTAGTAGGCGAACTCTTACTAACCAACCCTTTGTTAAAACTCGTTTTACAACTTAACAACTGATAGGAAAGAACATTAAGTAAGAAAATGTAAATGACACTCTTTACAAGTTTTAAAAATTACAACTTCCTGGGACCTAGTCTAGATATGTACAAGAGCTTCTACAATGCTGAGGAGTAAAAACAAAATGACACAACTTGTGCCTTGGAAATAGATACACAGAAGTTGTAGGGAGATGCATGCCACTTCCGCTATCGAAACCCTCAAGCCATAACCTGAAACACATCTACACCCCCAAAATGGATGTAGCAAGAGTAGTATCAGTACACCACACGTACTGGTAAGCATCATAGGCCGACTAAGATTAGTTCACGCAATACGATATAGAATCAATCAGAATAAACAGATAAGTACAGTCGTAACACCTTTTCAAATCCTACCCATACTTAAACAGTTCTGACACAACACACTCATATCCCTTAACCATTACCACGCCAACGCAACAACAGGAAGTAAGGACTAATGCACGACAAACAATTACATTCAAGGTAGACTCCTAGACCAACTAACCCGCAACAATTAATAAAGAACAGATAACAAACCTCCATACCAACCAATACTAAGTGGAACCACTAACCCTTACCTTTTTCCTCCATAATTTGACAGACTCGTAAATTGACAAATAGACACAACAAAGACAACAGCCCACGCCGAACTTTAGTCAATAGTCACTTATCAATTATAAGTAAACCTAAGTAAAAGCAATACAACCAAAGACAGTATCTCAACCGTACTTCCAAACCTAAACCATGCTAGAGGGATCACTCCAACACCACCTTTCCTCATTCGTCAACGGAGCCATGAAGTTACACCTAAACACAACCGCCCATAACCAAATAACATCGCCCAGAAACAACCATCAACCAATCACAGGAACATTATGAGTCCAATGCAATGCAATGCAATAATAGTAGTACCACATCCATGTACACACATGCTAAATGGTAATGTTTGCCCAATTAGCCATGACCTGCAGGGGACCCATGGTCTCTATGTACCACTCGCTCCGGAACTGACCTCGGATCACGAGCTCTTAACTAGGCCACATCCTTACCCCCTGTCAAATGTGCCTTTTGTATATATATTCTGTTTCTCATCACAATATGTATCTCAACGTATTTCCAATCCAACAGTCAATATGAAATATGATCAGTCAACAATATCAATATCAAGATCACAAAGCATCATGCCACAAGTCATATCAAAACCCAAATAACTCAGCTCATTAATCACATAAATACGAAATTTGCTAAATCAGGGCATGAATACTCTAATGAAGACACATGCAATTACAACACAAGTCACCCTGCCCAATGGTACAACAAGACTCTATGGAGGTCAACTCAGTACGTACACGAATCCCACCTCCTAACTTAATCAACCCTAAGAACATAAGCACCACCACATTTCCCTCAAGCATAACGACTATACACCTTGATTCAACTACTCATTTAATGGCGACAAGCCCACATAATTCAACAATTAATATGAATCTATCTAATATCCAACTGAACTTCGTGTCCGAAGACCTAATCATGCTTTCTCCTGTCAATTTTATAACATATATACGACTTACTAATCAAAGTCTAACTCGAGTAAACCATAACCTACCTCAATGCCGAGCAGCTGTCACGAACGTCCGTGAAACCTTCACCTTCCCGTTTTTCAAATCGGATGCCAGGACAGAGAAGTCTAATAATATCGCAATTATGAGGATAAGAGTTAAATCAAGCATTCGTAATAGTCTTGATTCCATCATTAACTATTCTTTACAAGTCATATAATATACCCTACCCTTACGTTTTTAAAGCAAGAAGTCAAGTCTTAACCCATTCTCTAGAATTTGGAAGAATCATTATTTGTATACGGTTCATCATCCTAGAACAAGAATTTATAAGAAGATTCAGAGAACTACCAATTTCTGATTTTGTGTTGCCTATTTCATCCCTCTAATGTGTGAACAATTTCAAGAACTCCATGTTTATTATCATCATGAAGTTTAACCTAACGGTGAGGGATTAACTGTAGAATGGATAGCATAAAAGGGTTAGAAGGGTTGCCTCGCTCAGGTCTCTATGCGTACTGCCCATAAATTATCCCAAGTGACGGCTTACAAGAAAGTTTGGGGGGAAAATGGGATTAAATCCGGAAATAAGGTTTTTACATGGGGTCTCGTTCGTGTCGACCGCTGCAGCGGTCTGCTCGTCCTCTGGGGCGGTCTCCCGCTGCGGCGAAGCTGCCATATCCGGTCCCATAGTTTTTAATCCTTAGCGATTCGTCTATAATCTAAATTACACGTAGAATTTCCCCGTAGACCAATCATATAGCAAATCAACTCGGCTTTTATATACGTGTTGCGGGGAGTCTAATAACGACCAGGCGAATCGTTACAATGAGGTAGAAAAATAAATATTGAAATAAATATTAACATTTGAACAGAGTTAAATAGGTAAAATTAAATTCTTTATATAGATGAAATATGTAAGGAAAATTATGCCAATATGTGAGAAAAAGACTTGTAATATTTATAAAAAATTACTAAAAATATTATTATTAATTTAAAATAAAACAACGGCTCAAGAGAATAAATAGGGTAAAGGGAGAACAAAATTGGATGACAACACCTGGCATTTAGTTACTCATGTATTACATTAAGCAGAGTGTTGTCATTCCATATCTGAAGATAAGATAGTACCAAAAATAGGTTAACTATAACATATTTTCTACATAGATGAACCAATACACACATTTTAACTAATTAAATATTAAATTTGTTGAGTCATATATCAAAAAGATCAAAAATAAAATTAATAAGTAATTGAGGGACTAAAATGCTATCAACCCTTTAAAGTCTTGATGTTAAACTATTTTTTGTAAAATCATTTTGCAGCGTTAGCCAACCAGAACCTTAATAAACTTAGAAAGTTTAATCGTAGATCAAATATGAAAGGGGTGTAAAACTTCCCAATGAAAAGAGAAATACATTTTATACGAATAAATTTCTGAATAGTTGATTTCATTTTAAGCATTTGACATTCGAAAATCAAATCCAATTAACCCAAATTCACCTAAAATAATTCAACTATAATAAAAAACATAAAGCATTATTTACCCCAAAGTAAATAGTGGTGCTTTATGGTAAATATTTGTTTTTGGATAAATAGTTCATCTTGAGGCTATGACTGCTAAGCCAATGATTGATTAGCTTGATGATGTCATAAATAATCCATGACAATCTTAATGTAGTATCACCTTTTTGGGCCTAAAATGCCCTTAAACTATGGGATTTGGTACAAAAATGTCCTCCGTTTACATTTGCGCTCTAAAATGCTCCTACCGTCAACCTATTGGGCTTAAATTGCCCTTATTTTTAACAACAAGGGCAAGTTTGACCCAATAGATGGTCGGAGGGCAATATTGTACCAAATCCCATAGTTCAGGAGCATTTTAGGCCCTTTTCCGAAAAAAAATAATTAATTTTTTTATTTATTACGTGGCACGTTTTAATTGGTTAGTTTAAATTAACCTAAACTAATTATATCCCAACACAAAATTCGGATCCACCTAACCCGCCCTGCCGGTGAGCCACCATTAATCTCCACCGTCCTTTCCCCTATTGAAACAACCCAAAACCTCCATTAAAACCACCACTATAACACCGTTCATCCAAACGGCCCATCGAGCCACCATTAACTAGCCAATATTCTTGGCTGGTGGTTCTATGTAGACAAATAATCTAATTTGCTAAAAGAACGAATTATTAATTGAAATGCATGGATGGTTATCTCATGCAGTTATGAAGGGTAATATTTTTTAAAATGAATATTTCCGGATAATCATTTATGCCACATGAACATTCCCATTAATTTCCCTTATATAGTTACTAGGTTTAAAGTGAAATTAAGGGTAATCACTTTTGCCACATGAAATTCCCATTAATTTTGCTTATATAGTTACTGGGTTTCAAGTGAAATTAAGGGTAATTAAAACGACCACGGTAACATTGTCAAGAATATTGGCTATTTAATGATGGCTCGATGGGCCGTTTGGATGAGCGTTGTTACGGTGGTGGTTTTAATGGAGGTTTTGCGCTGTTTCAATAGAGGAAAGGACGGTGGAGATTAATGATGGCCCACCGGCAGGGACGGATGTTGTTACAGTCACCATTGTAAGTCGGGTGGGTTAGGTGGACCGAATTTTGTGTTGGGATATAATTAGTTTAGGTTAAATTTAAAACTAACCAATTAAAATGTGTCACATAATAAATAAAAAAATTAATTATTTTTTCGGAAAAGGGCCTAAAATGCCCCTGAACTATGAGATTTGGTACAATATTGCCTTCCGTCCATCTATTGGGCCAAAAATGCCCCTACCGTTAAAAATAAGGGCAATTTAACCCTAATAGGTTGACGGAAAAGGCATTTTAGAGCGTAAAGGTAAACGGAGGGCATTTTTGTACCAAATCCCATAGTTCGGGGGCATTTTAGGCTCTTTTTCGTATTTTTAATTATGCGGCATAGATAAAAAGAACTTAATAGAAATTTGGTTTAGCAAAAATGTTTATTTGATGTTATATGCAGACATATCATTAATTATGCAACATGTATTATTAAACTAGTTCCTAGACCAAATCATTCTTTCAAACAAGTCAAACTAATTGCTTGGTTTTTCCTTGTGCTGGAAAGCTAAAGCTGAACACTGATGGGAATGTCAAGACACAATCTAGAAATATCACTATTGGTATCTAGGAAAATAGTAATTTGGATACTCAGGTAAAATGAAACGTACTTCAATCCTGACGACAAAATTTAGGAGCATAAAACAAGGGCTAAAGGTAGTTAAACTAATAGACTATCAAGAATTAGAAGTGGATGAGGACATACAACATTATCCTCTTCGAGCTATTATTGAAGATTATAGATATTTGTTGAATGTCACCAAAGTCATATTAAACACATCTGGAGAGAGGCAGATCATGTGCTGATTTTGTGGCAAATGAAGGGAACATGCATAATGAAGATCTGATAATCAAAAAAATTTGATCAAAGGATATGAAGTTTCTGCTGGTGGCAGACTTCAGGGACACTGCGTTTAAAAGAACGTAAATTTATTTAGTTTTTTCCGTTGTACCAATAAGAAAATAAAGCACCATTTACGGAATTGTTCTTTATTTTCAAAACTCAACTCCAAAACCTCAATTTAAAGGGCAAAAATCCAACCATTTTATAACTCAAAAAATCAGACGAAGGGGTTCTCTGCAAATACACGTGGCAAAATCTGAGTGGACATCCATGGTCAATAATAGCGGTTTGTAATTGCTAAAAAATAATAAACCATGTAGAAGTCGGTGATGAAGTTAAAACCTATAAAAGTAAACTTATCTCTGCTTTACTTTCTAAAATTAAACTTTGCGACCACACAATTCCGATACTTTGTGAATCTATTGACTGCCTATTCAATTTCTCTCCTCAACAATCCCAATGATGGCTGAGAACCCTAATTGCACTGTTTATGTTGGTATGTCTTTTTTAATTTATTTTCCTTATCTGTGCTCTATTGTTTCATGAATGTTTTCTTCATACATCGGATCTGATGTCGCACCTTTGTTTTATTTGATTTCTGAATTTAATTTCCCTTTTAATAATCCAAGAAGCAATATTTTTGGTGATATTAGCATTAAAGTTTGTCTGTTGTGGTTATGCTTACCCATTTTTAGAGATATTAGCCCTAATTGCGGGGTTGTAAACTTTGGCTATTCGGCTAAGTTTTGGTTATACCTTTGCACATTTTTTTCTTCTTCTTAGTTTTGGTAATTGAAGGGTTATTGTATATCCTTTTTGGGGATTTGTTTTTTCTCCTCCATGAATCCTAGGATTTCAGATTGATTGACTATGTGTTATTTCTCTAATGGCATATAAAGTATAAACATTTATTTTTAAGGCGGTAGGCTTTTCAATGAACTTCGACTTGAAAAGCTGAGTTCCAAAACTTCAAAAACGAAGAAACAAGAGAAGCTACTTGTTGCTAAACTTCCACAAAAAAGAAAGATTTTGCTAGAACTGTGTTTTCCCTTTCTAAACGGAGTTTTTGCAAAAGCTGAAACAAACAGCATCTTACCTTTTTTCCCGTTATGCTGTTAGAATATAGTTACAATTGTACAGTCTCACCAAAGGGTGAGACTGGGAAAGTCTCCTAGATTAATTAGTAATGAGAACATTGGTATGAATTGCATATAAATTTGGTGAATCCGCCTTTGTTGAGGTGTCTGAGATGGAAAGTCGGGGCTTCTTGCTTTTCCTGTTGCTTGTTTGAATTATCTCTGCAAGAGTGTGCTCAACATATAGTGCTTTTCTGATTGGTGGGATATGCAGTTTGTTTTGTGCTGTGAATGAGTTTTCTGATGTACCACCTTCTAAGATGGTTTGAATTTCTTTTTATTTTTGGCAGGGAATTTGGATGAGAGAGTAAGCGATCGTGTATTATATGACATTCTAATTCAAGCAGGTCGTGTTGTTGACTTGTACATTCCTCGTGACAAGGAAACTGATAAGCCTAAAGGTTTTGCCTTTGCTAAATATGAGACGGAAGAGATAGCAGGCTATGCTGTGAAGCTTTTCTCTGGTTTAGTGACACTCTACAATAGAACATTAAAATTTGCAGTAAGTCCTTGTTACCCGTCCCTTAAGCTGACTAAAATTGTCAGATTTGTTGATGGTCATTTAGTGAATTTATGTGTTCAAGTATTACTAGCTTCTGTAGTGCTTGCAAACCTAAGGTATGGGTTTACCTCCTCTATGTTCTCCAACAGAACCAGCGTCTGTGTTGATATTGGATAGTCTTGGCATTCTGTAGCAATCCTCGGTGTGTTGATTTTGGCTTATGAATTGAGAGACACGCCAGACGTATATTCTTTCAGTTAACAGTGCGACTGGCAGTTGGAACTTATGGTTTTCAGGAGGCAAAGTCTACAGAAGCATTTTTGATTTGTTTATAATGTGTATTGATGGATTAATTTTTCTAAACAGATTTCTGGGCAAGACAAGCCCTCTAATAACTCTCCAATGGCAATACTGCCGACCTTAAATATTCCCTCTAGACCAAGGCCTCATCCTGTACCTTATAATGATAAGGAAATTTCACCAAATTCTGTGAGGCTGTCAACTTCATGCCGGTTTTCAGAGCAACAAACGAGTCACACACAAGGTGATGCATGCTTCTTTAGTGAAGTCATTATCCCATGCTCTTAGTCCCTTTTTCTTTACTTTTTTATTATCTGTTTCTTTGAGTTTTGACTTACATGTTCATATTTGTTTTTTGCTCTATTCAGTTCCAGTTCCCCCTGGTGTTTCAGTAAACCAATCTAATGGGTATAGATCGCCTTACAATGGATATAGATCACATTATGATGGCAACAATTATGATTACAGTCGAAGAGTACTTGGGGCAGCTTTGGATAGTATAACACCCTCTAGGTTGGGCGGATATGATACCCGTAACCCCACCAGTTATTACCCGTAACCCCACCAGTTATTCTACTTACTGATAATTAATTAGCTTTGCGTATTGAGAAAGCTCTGAACTGTCTTTTGCTAAATTATGTAGGTGTATTTGTACTTTGTGGAGTTTGTGCTAGGTGCTTTAGATTTAGTTTTGTGTCTCTTTGTTGTTCATTGTTGTGGTAGTTTGTCTCTGGTGATGCTTCCTATGTCTGTACTCTTGAAATATATGTTATTGTTCTTTGATCCATCTGTATAATATTATTCTGGTAGCCAGAACGCATCTTTGTATTGGTTTGTCTGAAAAGTGCAAAGGTTTGTATTTTGCTTCTGCTAGCTTTACTCTTTCCTTCTTTGCTTTACCTGCTCAGGAACAACCACTCCAGGCCCTACCCCCTCCTCTTTCCCCTCAAAGATCTGTAGAGATCTAAGTTACTCGGAATCGGGTGCGGGTGTCCGATACGGGTGCGGATCTAGATGTCGGATCCTTCATGATCGAAATTTTAAGATTCAGGGATACGGATCCAGTTATGGATACGGGTGCGAGGATTCAGCTAAAAAAATTTAAATATCTAAAAATAGAGTTATAAAACCTAAATTATGGAATATTATGTGGAAACTTGAGGAAAAAATATTGATCAAGAGGAGAATCCCCAAAGGAGATAAAAGGAAACAGAGTGACAGAGAAATTTTTATATACAAGGTATTCCATTTTCTTCAATTTCACCTTAGCTTTAGCTTTGATTAAAGAAATCATTGAATCTGTCCAGAATTCTACGTCAATTTTGGTCAAAGTATCCAAAATTGGTTGACCAGATCGGGAACGAATCCCACACCCACACCCACACCCACACCCATGTCGTGTTGACACGGATGCGGCACCGGAAGTGAAGAGTCCAAGTAACATAGGTAGAGATGGACAATAAATTTAGATTTTGCTTACTTGTGATATGTGCATCGCTTTTTAAGTCTTGGAGATAAGGTTGCTTTCTGTTGGTGTGTGATATGGTATATTGCTAAGTTTCTCGGACTCTTCACTTTCAGTGCCGTACCCGTGTCGACACGGCATGGGTATGGGTTCAGAATCCGTACCGGATATGGTCAACATATTTTGGGTACTTTGACCAAAATCGATTGAGAAATTTGGGATAAATACAATGATTTCTATAATCTGAACAAAAGCTTAGGTGAAATTGAAGAAAATGGAGTAACCTTGTATATAGAAATTTCTATGTCGGTTCTTTTCCTTATATCTTCTTCCAGGATTTTTCTCTTGATCAACATTTTCTCCTCGGAATACCTTTTAAGGTTTCCACATAATGTCTCATAATTTAGACATGTTAAGCTAAAAGAGTAACAACATTAAAGAATGAAAACAATAGAAATAGATAGACAAGAGATGAGAGCTTTCTTATTCTTCCAAGTATGTTCAAATGTAAGTAAAACTACCATATCCTTATTTATACTACTACAGAGAGGGTAGTCATAAGGTGGCCTTAAACATGGCAATAACTATGAAGGTTATGGGGGAGGATCATGGTATAATGGTTAATATTTACATCATGGAGAAAAGTAGCAGGGGTTAATTCTTTAGGTGTTGGACATCCACCATAATATTGTAATATTTCATGACACACCCCCTTGGATGTCTATATAGATAATGTGCCTCGTTAAAACTTTACTAGGAAGAAACTCTGTGGGAAAAATCCTAGTTAAGGAAAAATCCTAGTTAAGAAAAAAGAGTACACATATCTTGTAATACACATTATTTGCTGCCTTGTTAAATACCTTGTCAGGAAAACCAAATGGGACAGAACAAATAAAAAAACGTGCAACACGTATTTGGCTGAACCTTAGCCCAAAAGTTCGAGACATTTAATATAGACATGTGGATCATTGACAAAATGACATAGGCCTCAAAGCTAGCTCATGATATGAGAATTACTCAACACTTTAATTGTGACAACCTATTACCTCAACGAATGCACGACTTCCTAACAGGGCGTATGAATCCTCTTTATTCATTTGCCTTGTTAGGTCCTATCTTAATAATAAAATTTAGATTATTTCTAATCTAGTTGACCGCCTATCACAATTTACTTCCTTTTACCAAGTATGGGACTGGCTAACGGAAGCTCATATAGGGGTATGTTGTTGGTAGGTGTATAGATTTGTACTAGACTTGGATAATAAAAGATGTTGTACGAAAGAATATGAACATTCCACTCAAACCTAAGGTAATAGATGGAGTATGTCAGTGTATTTTATAAACTCCTTTGGATTTCCCATTTATACAAAATGTGGGACACCTAACCAATCAAAAAGAATAAATATAACTCAGCCCTTCTAGATGTGTAAATTAATTTGGGGTTCACATGTGGACCTTAATGTGGACTTATGAGAGAGAGACTGTGCTTGCTATAGGTTGACTCTTTAACATGTGAAAGAATCTCATAGTCCAAAACAATGTAAATACTTAAAGATGCCCCAATTTTTGTGATGGATTTTCTTTTTTAGTCTATCCCAAAAAGAATGATACCTTTTTATATTTACAAAAACAATTAGCGTCAAACATCCTATTTTACCTTGAGATGATTTATACACACATATCTATAGCTTGTGTTAGACCACAAGTTTTCAAAAGTGTGTTTTTTTCTCTCTTAAACTCTGTGACCACTCCCAGTATAAGCGCATCACATAAATTGAGAGGGCGGGAGTACAATTTATGAAGCACTCTAATACGTTTCAAATCCCATTTTATGCTGTTTGTCCAGCTGTGAAACAACTATGTAACTATAAACACGACAGTCTGTTGGAATGAATCTGGTTTGAAAACCATACTGTTAGATACCAGTGGTACCATGAGTTGCATCAGTGTGATCCTCTAATGTATTGGTTCAGAATTATTGGTTTGGCAATATGTTTATTCCTGTATTTTGAATATTTGGTGTTCCCTTCTGGCGGCTCGTTAACATTTTTAATGTGGCGAGTGCTATTGATGTGAATTGGTAAGTAACTTGCATGGAAAATCTTTGGGATGAAACTATTAGATGGGGGACATTGCTTACCTTTATTAGCATATACTTGGTAGCTGATTATATAGTGAGTGAGGAGAATGCGATCGACCAGTCAGCTTTATTTATTTATTTGGAACTATTATTAGTCTGCGTTTTCCGTCCATTTGGAACTATCATATGAGTATGATTGGTAAGTATGGTTGCAGGGAAACCTTTGGGATGAAACTATTAGATGGGGGACATTGCTTACCTTTATTATTAGCATATACATGGTAGCTGATTATATAGTGAGTGAGGAGAATGCGATCGACCAGTCAGCTCTATGTATTTATTTACTTGAAACTATCATTAGTCTGCGTTTTCCGTCCATTTGGAACTATCATATGAGTATGATTGGTCGATCTGTTTGAATGTGCTTTTACTACTTTCTTGACAGGAACTAGAAGGCAGCCCAATTTTTTTTCCTTTCTTTTCCCTCATTTCTCTTAGGGGAAGAATGGGGGCTGGGCTAAGTGAGAATGGGGAGTGTGTTCTTTTTCAAAAGCCAAAGTTTGTGCAGTCCATGATTTAGACTTGTTCCAGTTTAGCAAATTTGTTTATTTATCTGAATATGGGCTTATCCGTGCAACTTTTTTGCAACTGAAGTCATTTTGAAAGGATGGATATGTTGGATCAATATTCTTCTTCCTTTATTTTTGTTGTTTGTTTGTAGCTGTATGAAAGGCATCCCATATGTTTTAACTATAGATAGCCAAGTATTATGGTTACACCAGTGAAGAATTGTTAAAAAATTTTTAATTGATTATAGTGCAAAAAGCAGATGTAGTCTTCTAGTCAGTGTTTCTTATTACCTTGATTCAAGTGTTCCAACTGCTCATACTTCGAAGAAGTTTTGGTATCCTTGCTGCAGTACAATTATTCAATAATTATTGAGATGATATTTGAGTACACGGTGAAGATGAGATAACTGTTTTTCTCATTATTCATGTTCTGTGTTTTGAGGGATGAAATGTTCACATTCTACATTATTGTTAAGATTGAATTTTCTGTTTTCCCTCTTATTCTATCTGTTAAAAACCAGCTTTTCATGAGTCATGATTTATAGTTTCACTCTTCCAGTTCCCCTCTTATCAGAAGTATCCAACTTCTTCTTAGATACTTTCAGGCATGCCTGTTTGTTCCATCGATAAGAAGCTTCGTGATCCTCTGTTAGTATATGGAGCAGCTGCAGTTACTTCTCTGAGTAGGTCCTGACAAGGACCGATTTATTCACTTACAATATTATGTCAGAAAGTTGTGAAGCTAATTCGTTGTTCGCAGCATTTCTTATATTCCACCCACAAATATGCTAGTGTTTGGCTGCTTTGGATTCATCACCTCTTTATCTGTTTTATCCATCATTTTCTGAGGCAGGTTTGAAGTCGTGTTGAATGTTTTATAGTATCGAGTAGGCATTATTTCTGTAGTGGTGTCCCTTAAGATATCCCGAGTGTACCAAGAATCCCCATTTTATGTTCTCTTGCCATGTCAAGCTTGAGGATGAAGTATCGAATTAGTGATCACATTTGCTCAGGTTTCTTCCTTTTCCCATCTTTGTTCTTTTTGGTTCTCTGTCCTTCGTTTTTTCTTCCTTCTCCTTCCTGATAGAGCCATGACTCATTATACTTCATCTCCATTGTCTCTCTTACCTTGGGGGTTATACTTTTTGCCCCCCTTTGTTTGCCGTCTCGTGGATCCCCCTTTTTAGAAGGATTATCTACAGTGCTATTCGTTTTTATCTGTATATGACAAAAAGCTGACAAGTTATTCTGTATGAGCTCCGGTCTAACCTTTCTTCCTTCATGATTTCTATGAACTTTTGAGTTTGGCCTACTTGGGAGTGTTCCCCCACCCTCACCCGCAAAAGAAAAGAATGAAGGAAACCTGATCTACTAAATGGATTTAAATTTCCTTTCTAAAAGATGATTTAAAGAAGGAAACGGGAAAACATTAATAGCAGTTACGGATCTTCAATTTTTGAATGTCAGCTCTAGTTTGTAGAGCCATTAACTAGCAGGCAAATATAACGGAACATTGCACCTGTGGAAGTGCAAGTTCTTGAATATTATTACCTGCATTTCACTTTATGTGAAAGTTATCTTTTCAGTCTCCTTAAAATATCTTTAAAACTGATCGTTAGATCTATGTATGTGAAAGTTCCTAATCATTTCCATTCTCCATCAGTGACTAACTTCCTGGGATCCTTTTAACATAAAAGTTTACTTTTTTGAGGAGAGTATATGAATGTAACAGTTTTCTTACTTAGCACATATTTAGGATGTGTTTGGTATGGAAGAAAACTTTTACTGAAAAATGTTTCTATGTTTGGTGGTAAACTTTTGCAAAATATTTTTTTGAGGAAAATAAGTTCCTTAAAAATGAGGAAAATGACTTTCCATAGTTGAAGTAGAGAAAATAAGTTTCAAAAGCTAAGTGGTATTCTACATTGATTATGTTCTTGTCGCCCTTCAACGCATCATTTTCACCCGCATCTTGTGTAACCTCTGTCTACACCTCCCAACCTGCCTTCTTTTGTATTTGTCTAGATTATATACAAATGCTTTTAGGATAATAGTTTTAACTTATGCATCACACATAATAATAAGTAAAAAAAATTCAATTATTTTTTTGGAATTCTTTTTTTTCAAGATTTTATTTTTATTTGTACCGAACACACCTTTAATGAAGTTTTCTTCGACTTTAAACTCTGGTGGATCAAAACACCATCCCATAAAGTGATGGAGGAAACTGTATGGCCTCAAACTTTCTGAGCTTGTTCCAATTTATGATGGCGCTATGGTGCTTTTGCATTCACTTTTAAAGGCCAAAATTTGTTTCCAGATATTTAGTTGTGCAATTTTTACCTTATCTTTTATGATCAGATGTCAAAAATTATTTTGTCAAATTTCAATATTGGCTGCGTCAAAATAAAGCTTTTCCTGATACAAACTGCGAAAAGAGTAGCGCATGTCTATGCAGCAGTAATTGCTAAAAGGTTTGTGTTTCAGATAGTTTTGTTCCCTAAACGTTGATGGATACCCTACCGCCCTTTCGAGATGTTGGTAATTATGGTATACATAACGTCATCACATTGGGTAAACGAAATGTAATACTAACGGATCCTTTATCAGTCGTCATTTATTGAATGACAAATAACTAACAGGATTTATATAATAGAAAATTTGATATTTAAAAACTGTATTGAGGATTACTAAAAAGGTGGAAAAAAAAATCAGATTTAGTTTGATCATTATGAGCGGCTCCAAACTCTTTATAGACAGTGAATTATGTAATTTCCAACTGTGGTGAATGGAATGCCATACGTAAATCAGTCCCTTGGCATGATTATCAAAGGCAAAAATAATACCTTAGTTGTATAGTTAGGGCGTCGACCTTATTAAGCATTTTCCTGGTTAGCTTTTTAATCCTTTTGTTGAAGGATACATCTCACATAAATTACCAAAGATTCTCGAAACTTGTTTTCAAAAATAATCCTCCATTGCACACAGTTATTCCCAGCATCTACTTTATCTTATTTTTATTTTGTCAGACTCTACGTTTTGAAACCTTTATTCCCTCTGTCCCAATTTACATGGCAATTTTTGCTTTTTGAGAGTTAATTTAACTAAATTTGAAGCTAAATTGGATTAGATTAACTTAATATTTTGACATTAAAGTTTATATATTTAAAACTACATGAAAAGTACTATAAGTTGGAACTTTTCTCATATCAATTTGGTGAAAAAAATACATTTTTAATATTAGTCAAAGTTCGTGAAGTTTGAATCTCGGCAAGCGAAGAGTGCTACATAAATTAGGATAGAGGGAGTATTTTCAATGGTTCGTAACTTAATTCATAATGTGTGGTAATTAGTGAAGTAGGAAAAAAAATCACAAAGCCATTTAATACCTCAAAAACTTCAGATTTTATTCAAGAATACTGGACCGAAAATAAGTGAAAATTAACCGCAAAGAAATAAATTAAGGGCAAGGGTTCTGTCCTAACAATAGATAGATTAATTCCTTTTAGTGGTAGTTCGCAACCAATATCTTGTCATTGACTTGTCTGAACCGTGTGATTTTGGTTACTCTCTTTGTCCAATTTGTTTGACACTTTTTGTTTTTTGAGAGTCAAATGAGTTATTTTTTGACCGTCATTTTTTCATATGTCTTTTAAATATTTTAATTTATTAACTGAGATAACTTATAATACTTTTTATGAAGTTTTTAAATATTTAAATTTTATTTCAAACAATTTAGAGATTCTATGTTTCAACACACGGTCAAAATTAAGAAGTTTGAATTGCGAAAAACGAAAAGTGTTAAACAAATTGGGACGGAGGGAGTATTTTTTTCCGAACATCTTTAAAGATTCACTAGACAAAGGCTTGATCAATCATTTTGTCCCAATCTCTCAAAGTATTTGTTGCCTATTCACGCAGCCACATGCAGTTATAAAATTTTGCGAGAACAACACAAAATATTCGTAAAATATAAAATATTTACCTGCCCAAGTCCCTTACTAACCTAATTTCGCTTGTACTCAGGCCGAAAATATTTACCTGAGTACCCCTTTGCCCAAAAATCCTTCCTCCATGATATCAACTTAGTATGTTTATATACCATGATGGTATAATGGAGAACTAAGAGAATGTCTCATTGAAGGACTGAAGCAGTCTTACAGTCCTCCATGATACTATCTCAGTATATGGTATATATCATGATGGTATCAAGACTGAGGAGTGTCTCATTGAAGGTTTGAAGCGGTCCTCCATGATACCATCTCACTCATATAAGATGATGATATCATAATTTTTTTTTTTTTTTTTTTATATATAAAAGAATGTGTACTTTTTGAATAAATGAACATGATCCTCTATGATACCATGCACATACATTTTTCGAACAAAGAAGATGACTATAGGATCGAATTCGCTCTTCAAAAAACTGCTCGTCCCATACCTTCTGCCTGTCTCATATGTGTGGAACCTAGTCTTTTTCGGTTCCAATCTCTCCCTCGAATACATAGGGTAGGTAGGGGCAGTGAGAAATGGTTCCCTTACTCATAAAGGTCTTACGGTCGGGAGAACTATCTAACTAAAGAAAAGTAGTGTTCTTTCTAAGAGTAGGTCAGTATAATATATATACCATATAGGTTTCATAGAGGGCTGATGAGTGTTTTTAAGAAATGAAAGAAGTCCTCTGTGATACCATCATGATATATCAGGGACAGAGTAACACCATGTTAGTATCATAATTTTGGGAGCATTTCAGATAAATAGTTTTGGGGGCATTAAAGTAATGAGGATATGGGCGGGTAGTTATTTTATTTTCGGGAACATCGATGTTCTTTCCCCGAATTTTTCTAAAATGGGCTGAATAATTATTTGCTTTACAGTTTGATCGTAAAGTATTACTAACCTTGATGTTTGCAGGTACTAATTCTTCCTTTTGATGCCGAGTTTATAGTTGATTTTGATGAAACCGTTGTGACATGAGACAACGCTTGTCCTTTTGCCACGCGGTAGACAAAGAAACAACCTTGATATTGTGATCCAAATATTTGCTCGTGCTTTGCTGGGGGGATGAGCAGGCAGCAGGCCAGCTTAACATTTTTGGGGCATTTTGGTCATTTCGGTTAATTTTTGTGCAGTGTCTGCTTGAACTGTTGGCTTCACAGTTATCAGTTTTCATCAATGCCAAGCTTGTCCCACATATGGCCCAGAAGGATATTTTCGTAAATATGTTATAATAGAGCAATATCATTGGCACAAAACTGCTTTACTGTAGCTGTTGTTGTATAAATGTTTTGGTACATTGACCAATTTAGCCCTTTGCTCATGTCATCAACAATCAATTCCGCCGCCAACAGTTGTACTTCATGTGGGCTGTGTCTCCCATTTCATTATTTAGTTCTGCACTTCTACTAATTAGCCTGCTGTTTTCCTGATTAACATATTAGCTTTCTTTTACATCTAACGGAATAGAAATTGAGTTTCTTGCCTTTTTGCTTTTGGAACTCCTTTGTTAGGATAAGCAAATGATTAAAAAAAAAAAGGGTACTAAACAGACTCAAAAGATTGTTAAAGCTGTAGACCAAATTCTCTTGTTTAACTTGAATTCACAATAGAAATTTTTAAAGTTTAAATCCAACTAAGAAATGCGCATGACACAAATTATAACTCTAAATACACATTGCACCTTCAATTAATTGAAAGGTGCAGTTTGATTTCTTTGCTTGTGATATCAAAGTTTACATTAATTGTTAATTGTTCTACCACTTAATTTATCCATGTATTATGTTAAGCCTACATTGTTACTTCATATTTGACAGTACCATAGATGTAAAATAGTTTAAGTATGTCATATTTCCTACATAAAAAGGGCGAAAATATGCATTTCAATGTACTTAGGCAGGTATCACTAGTATTAAATTCGATATTGACCAATAGCAGAGGGACCAAAAATAATATTAATCCTTGAGAAAATATGAAGGGAATCCTTTTCACTGTTCCTTATATTGCACAAAAAAAAAAAAAAAAAAAAAAAAAAAAAGGTTAACGAAATTTTCATATTGATTCTACGTAGTTCATATATGAACTAAAATTTTGGGGGGTCGTGCTGAGCACGGGCGCTCCTCCATCTAGTGTGTGTGTGTATATATATTACTTCAATAAAGCTTAGGGGACGGGGTTTGCATAATTGCAACAGGGGTTCTCTGATCTATTGATACTCAATTATCCTACAGTGAGGGTGTTTTTTCTTCTTTGAACTTGAAATCTTGGGTAGCTCCGCTTGTCTTGACGAAATTGGTAAAACTTGTAGCTTTCATTTGGAAAAAAATGTCTAAATTGTTTTGTTAAAATTGCATTTTGCAGATAGATCACAAATATATTGTTTTCTTAAAATAGATACATAACTCAAAATTCATATTCCTAGGTTTATATCATATGTTCATGGTTTTACGATTTTTTAAAATAATTGTACAAATGCGAGATTTTAGATTAATAAAGTCGAATTAATTATCTAAGTCAGGATTGCATGACTTAAGTCAAATCCAACTATATTGGGCTAGAGTAATTAACTAGTATTGTTTTAAACCAAACATGTTAAAATGGCAGGGAGAAAGGAAGAATATGAAGGGTTGTTTACTGATTTCATATGGGTTTTGAGATTTGGGTCAGGTCGGGTCAGAGCTTTTTAATTTTTTTTATTTTTAAAAAGAGTAAAATACGAGTTATCCATCGGAAAGTTGATATTTTCCGGTTTAGAGACTTTTGTGTTAGAAAAAATAGTTAAGTGACTTTTGTACAAAAAAGTGATAGTTACATCACCATCTGTAAAATTTACCCCCAATCGCTAGTTATTAAATGGAAATTTGTTTGTTCCAATTTTGACTCTATTATGGAAATCCGAGCCCCAATTATCTGAACTATATGCAAAGTTCCATTTCTTCGTTCATTTCCATTCATATCAATGTTTGTTCTACAAATTGGTCCATTATTTCAACCTCAACATGAAATAGATAATATTAAGTTGGAAAATGGTTTGGGGAATATTTTAAGTGAAGTAATGATTTTCACTCACATGCCTTTTTTTTCCCAAGTTAAATTTTGTGTCTAAACATAATTTCAACTTTCAAAAAACTCCCCAGTTCCATTATATGTGTAACACCTCGTGCCCTAGGGTTAAGGTTTGACTCATAATATGGGGATGTAATGGTTATCAAGATGTGAGGTGTAGGAAGCGTTCTGAAACCTATAAAATGTATAAGAAGAGTCTTTGGGCAAATTAAAGTTGGAAGCTACACTATAATCCATGTTTTCAAGCGAGTTTGCACAAGGGCTTGCTTCAAGTGACTATAACCCCCTTATTAGTTGGAAATTTTGGAAAACTTCCTTGATGAAAGTTGTAGCCCTTTGAAATACCTTTCCCTCTATATAACGATCAGGTCAAACGGATATCTGTACAAAAAAGTTATGTGTGGTTTACTAAAGCGTTGTCAATGGAGCTCATCCATGGGCTCACGATCCGAGCAGACTAGCGTCCCGGGGCCATGTTGCGTGTGGACGGGCAGTAAAGTGAGGCCCATCATGAGCCACAGCGCGAACATGCGCATGCGCATGCATAGGCAAGGCAGCGCACGCTGCTAGGCACGCGACCCCTGCAACCTTTTTAAGTGCGTTTTTCCTGATTTTTCATTCTATTCTTCACTTCTTCAAACCCTAATACGAATTTTCTCTCCTCTTCTCTCCTCTCCTCATCCTCCCATATCAAGATAAGGTTCTCCCATGTATTTCTAAGTAATTGTAGCAGTTATACATGAATTCTAAGTGAAAAAATCATATGCGACAGACCTAGGATTCTCAAGAAAACCCTTCTTAAGGGTTCAAGTGAAGGAATTTGAGTCTTCATCAAATGTTTGGATTTTTCTTTGGGTTTTGAAGCTAATAAAGAAGTACGGCAAAGTCTCTACGTGCGGGAATATCTTTGTTCTTCCCCACGCCACATTCCTTCATGATTATTACGGATTCGCATCAGAAATAGAGTTATGCCCCTAATTTCATGGAAAATTTTAGAACTTTTATTCGTTAAACAATATAGCTTTGTAGTCCGTTCATGTATGTCATTCTGAACATTGTGAACTCAACACATAATCTATGTATGCACATGTTTGATATTCCATGAGTCTCAGTCATGAATCACAAAATGCTTACGAACAGTTAATACTCTAAATTCCATAATTCCATTTCTCACGATAGTAATGGTCAGTATCTATGTTAGAGCTATAATATGATGAACCTATAAATTCACATACTCATGTCATGAATTACAGAATGATGAGCACTTATACTCGGGCCCGAGGCCACATGTTATATACTATTATTGGTGTTACACCTCGAAAATTTCCCGTTAGCGTACAGTGAATAGACTAATAAAGGGCATGACGTGTGCGATGTTTTGATAAGAAAGGAATAGACTTTAATGGTCCTAATTAAGATTTCCAAAGACATTCGAGGTAAGAGAAGAAAGTTGTTGAGGAAAGCGAGTCACAAGTTGTGTGTCGGACAAGAATTACGAGTATCGAGTTAATGACGTTCTAATGATTCTTTGGGAAAGAGTTATAACGTCCCTTAGATTGATGTTGAAGTGTTAAACAAGTGTTAAGAAGGTTCCATAAGGATTGGAGATCAAACGAACGATGGAGAACATTTATGGGAGAAGGAGTTATACGACCGACTTATACGGTCCGTATAACATTATACGATCCGTATAAGGGGCCGTATAATACCCAGCAGAAATGATGTCTGGCCAGTGGTGAACCACGACCAGTTACACGGACCGTGAAATGTTCCGCGGACCGTATAAGTGTCCGTGGAAGTCCCGACGAGCTGAGTGAGTTCTGATTATATAAGTGTGATCTCACTTCGTTAAATTCATTTCCCACATTTTCTTCATCTCTCTCAAGGCCTCTAGAAGGTTCCATACACTTCATCCACAAGAATTCAAGGAAAATTTATGATCAACTTCATCAAACCAACAAGAATCAAGATTGTGAAACACATTAAAATCATCTAAGTCAAGAAATTCCAAGAGAAGTGAATTAGGGTTTTTGGTGTAAGAAGGGAATCTCCACTCAAGGCTTATTCTTCCAATATATAAGGTAAGTTTCATGGTCTTTTCATGTTGTTTGAAGTATTGAAAAGTTGAAACACTTGGATTGTAGTAGAATATAGGAAATGGGTCATAAATGTGGGAATAGTGTCATTGTTGAGCCATCGCTTGGGATGAATCATGGATATGGATATGTTATGATTATAAGTAGATTATGAATGGTATGTAGAATATGGAATGAGTATTATACGTGAAGGAACATGATGGTGAACTATGATCATGATTTTGGAGAATTGAAGGGAAATTGTGAAATGCGAATAATGTAAATGAATGAGGATTGTTGTTTATGATATTGTGATTGTTGTTATGAATGTTTGGTAGTTGATATGGAATATGGAGGAAGTCATATAAACAAAGGAAATGCTGCCCAATTTTCTCTAGCTTTAGTAAGCACGTCTTTATAATTGTTTAGCTAATGTCTATACGAATTCTCTTGAAGGTAAAGACGTGAGCATTAAAGGAGAATGAGCAAGCAATAGAATAGTTAAACGACAAAGGTATGTGAGGCTAGTCCTTTCTTTCTAAGGCATGAATCTTATGACATGAATCTCCTTCTTTTTCATGAATCTCCTATCTTCAAGAAAACTAAGAGTCCTTGTTCATAAATAGTCATATGAGATAAGAAGTACACTATGAGTACGATAATGATGATGATAAGCTTAAGTCTAAAGATTCTAGAGATCATGATATGATGTGCCTACAAAGCTAATGGTGTTAACTATGATCTATTGATGTTTTCCTTATGTGCACTCACCTTAAAACATTAGTCCCTCCAAGGTGAGATATAACGATTATGATTACTCCATAACGTAATCGGGGGTTCACGACCTTATGTCACCCCGACATAGCTATAGTTTCCTTCAAGTTCTAATGTATGTTCTGATGATAAATATATAATGATGCTAAGTTATGATAAAGCCATGATATGCCTATGAGATGAATAATAATGATAAGTTAGGAGATATATGTGATGCTATGATTCCACCGCGCCTAAATGACCGGACATGTCACCGCTAAGGTGGGTTGCTTGTGATTCCACCGTGCCTAAATGGCCGGACATGTCACCGCCTTCTGCAGCGGGTCGCTATGGTTCCACCGAGCACGGAAAGCGTACACGATCACTACTAGTGGGTCAGCATATGAGGGTTACCCGGACGCGGGTTAACGATGATGATGTATGAATGATATGATGATGTATGTATGATAAGATGATGTATACGCTATGGTAACTCATATGATATGCTACGTATGATATATGTATAAAATGTATCCATTCAAAGAGTACGCAGGTTATGTCTCCATCTTATGCCTTATGACTTCTCTATTATGTCCATTTCATTCATGCCTTACATACTCGCACAATGTTCGTACCGACGTTCGTTTTCTTTGGACGCCGTGTTCATGCCCACGAGTAGACAGGGAGGCGATCCAGACTCGTATGAGTTATTAGCTGATTGAGAGCACTCCATTTTCCGGAGGTGCCATTGATTATTCTTTTGGTATATATATATATATATATGTATGTATGTTATGGGCATGACGGGGTCTTGTCCCGTCCCTATGTCTAGCACTCTAGTAGAGGCTCGTAGATGCGCAGTTGGGGGTAGTATGGTCTCACAAGTTTCTCATTATATTATTCTGATAGCCGAAGGGCTTATGTATATAAAGTGAATATGTTTCCAATGATAATAGTTTTCCATGATTATGTGCATAAGAAATATGAATGAGAGCAGATGAGTAATAGAATGAGTGGTGCTCGGTGGTTAGCCCCGGGTGCCCGTCATGGCCCTAGTTGGGTCGTGACAGTTGGGTCCGAGGCCACATGTTATATACTATTGTTTGGCCCGAGGACACACATTATACACTATTATTTGGGCTCGAGGCTACATGTAATACACTATAATTGGACTAGAGGCCACAATTATGAACTCATATAAACGGATGATTTCTCCATGTTCGGTAAAGGCTACTTATGATTATGATTTTCATGTTTAGTTCAGTTATCCTTATATTTCGATTTCAGTCCAGCTTTTGATATTCAATTATCACTTATGTTATGATCTGGTTCCCCATTCCCTCGAGCACCCCACAACTATTTATTCTTTTAGTTGATTTTACATACGAGTGCTATTCCACAATACTGACATCCCTTTTGCTGGGGGTGCTGCGTTTCACGATGCAAGTGTAGAGACTCAGGTGACAGGACCTCTCGTTAGGACATTACTCGTATCAGCTTACTGGTGAGCCCCATTTCATTCGGGGCGTTATCTTTACTTTCGGTTATTGATTAAACAGTTGAGGTATGTCGGGGCCTTCTCCAGGTAAACAATTAGTTTTCTTATTCACGTCAGAGGCTTCATAGACTAGATTAGTAATTCAATCAGTGTTTTTCAGATATTATGTTAGTCATGGTGGCTACATTTTATATTCTTAGACTATTTCAAAGATTTCTATTTAAAGACAATATTCAGCTATTTCTATATCCTTATTTATAAACATTCAGTCAGACTTTCAGTAGCTCAAAGATGTTCATAAATTATATACCGCACAGTCTGATTTCAGAGTTAAGTTCACTCATGTTGGTTCGCTCGGTCCAGCAGCTCAGGCACGGGGTGTCGGTCCGTCCAGTCCCAGGTTCAGGCGTGACATTATGTGGCAGTACTTTTTTATTAGTTTGTTAAAAATAGAATGACACATATTTTTATATTTGAAAATAATTTAACTTAAAGTTTATTTATCATTGATGAGATGTTTTATAGAAAAAATAGTATCATAACAGATTTATGATTGTAATTTTTAAAAGTTCTTGTTTCTTGAATTCCGTGTAAAGTCAAAACTATCATAAATCGAAACAAAGGAAACACTCCTTTTGAACTTTAACTTCAGACATTCTTGGATTTATCTGTAGCTAGAACTAAGAAAAATCACACACGATAATGAACCAGATGCATCTACCAAATGCAAATCTTCAAATTCCTAAACCACTAAAACTGACTCATGAACTAAACAACTTCAACTATCCTAGACTATTACATATCACATTCCAAAGAATTTTTATCTCACAAGAACATTGGTAATTGGTAGGACTCTGAAAACAGGGAGAACTTTTATTTGATGAAGCAAAAGAAAGTAACATGACTTTCTAATGGTTTAGTACTTGAAGGAACATGTCAAAGCACAAGGAAAAAAAATTAATTTATATTCACTGATGTCAATAGTCAAATATGTGCACCAATGGAGCAATCGAGTGAAAAAAAAATCAATAATGCCATTACAACAACTTTGGGATGCTTTTAAAAAAAAAAAAAAAAAAAAACTCTCTTGGCCTTTAGAACAAAGGCGATTGTGTTCACAAACACCTTTAATGCAGGTCCAAATATAGTAGGTGCAACAAGAAACTTAAAAACCTTCTTGCTGAAGTTTGGCAATGTTGAAACAGAAGAAAATTAAGACTAAACCCTGAAAAGAGCGAAACAAGTACGCAAAACAGAGAGCATAGTATGTCACCAATTAAAATTGTAGATGAACGTAAGCTAAATCTTCCATCTTGATTTTTAAATATCGCAAGGAAACACTCTTCGAGAGTATAAAAGTGAACCATAACAACTCCTTGTAGATTTCCCCAAACTTTCCACTAAAAACGAGCAACTTTTAAGGTTACAAGGACTTGTACACGTAAGCAATTTACTCTACAGTCCCTACACCAATCATCAACAATTCTCTCAATTGTTGGTGCTCTCTCCAAATCTCTTCAATGAATCTACCCAGTCAATGAAATCTCTTTACAACACAAACAAAAAAATACCTACTACAATCACTAAGAATGTAATCAAGAACGGTATTGATAAATCTTGATAATAACAAGTTCTTTGATGTGTAGTAGTTGATTCCTTCTTAGTAGACTCTCGTATAAATCTCACTCTATCTCTCAAGTCTCTCTCTATTTGTGATAGTTCTCCAAGCATCAATATTGTGCTTTATATATGATAACGTCCAAATTCACTCCTCAAAGAGAAAGTGTACATGGTCGTATTCAATATAATTTACCCAACTATGAGTCGGGATCGAATCTCACAGAGAACAATATAAAGGCGATTAAGAAATTAAATAATTTATCACCAACTAAGCTAAGCCAAAAACTTTTTCAATATTTGATTTTTTATTTAAGAACTAACAAAAATAAAACTAACTAGAAAGTGGGTAAAATGACCAATGGCCAAGCATGAATACAACAGACTTTCAAGTAACGATGAATGGGAGTAGGTTTGGAATCAGCGTAAGTAGAAGTGGGTCACCCCATAGTTGTAATATGGGCAAGTACGCGAGATGTAACGAATAGATTTCTCTTTTTCAACGAAGTCCTTCTTTTTGGATCACTTTTTTCGGGGTTAATATGACCTTCTTTCCTATGCATTTCTTAGGGCTTTTGGGTATGCCACGTCGCATTTTTCACGATTTTATAACTAAGAACGAGTCTATGTTAATAGATAATGATTTCTAAAATCTCATTGAAAGTCTTCCAACCAAATCAATGAATTTTAATCTAAGCTTTTCCAAGCCTTAGAGTGTGATATTAAGCACAACCAATTGAATCTCAAGTTAACTTTCCTATTCCTAGCTCAAGTTATTAGATGAGGTTTATAGCCCCAAATCCTTGTTAATTAATCTTTGAGAAAATCGTCAAATGCCACCTCAACGTTTAGTCAGATTAATTATGACGCACCCAACCTTTACAGGTGACCTATTACCCTCCTGACTATTTTTTAAATGGAATTATTAGCCCCCTGAAATGCTACCACCAGATTTGTATTTGAGTGGTGAAATACACGTGTCTTAGAAGTGTATTTTACCTGTTAATTTTTTTTTTCATCTTCTTTTTGTTTCTTTTCCTAATCTATCTTCTTCCACCATCCACCACACCAAAAATCACCGTTAAAAGAGTTGGCCAAAGAAATTAGTTTTCTATTTATCTTGAGCACTAAACAACTTTTGATTTTTTATTTTCCTTTATCTTTACCAATGATCTCTTTCGACTGTTCCAGCTTCTTCGATCTTTCAATTTTTCCATGCTCTATAGTCCAAAAAATCATTTCGAAGCGAAAATTGAAAGATCGAAGTTGAGCATAGCAAAATTGGGTTTTGAATTAATTTGTAGTGGAATGAAAATTGGGTTTCCATTCAGTTTTGAAATTTGCCTTCTCAAAATTGAGTTTTGAAAGATCAAAGATCGAAGTTGATTTTTTGGACTATAGAGCATGGCCAGTGCTCAAAAATCACCTCTTCTTTCAGTTTTTCTTGATTTGAGTTTTGAATTAGTTTGTAATGGAATGACATTACTAATTGGGTCTCATGATATTTCATTTTCTCATCTTGTTTTTTCTAAAAAATGATTCGTGATTAATGAAAATTAGTTTGGAAGTTGTGAAACTCGAAGGGGAACGAAAGACCAACAACAAAAAAAAAAAATCGCCGGAAATTGCATACTTTCGGTGAGGGGAAGTGTGTGTAACAAAGAAGAAGAAAGGGATAAAAGATAAAGAAAAAAAGGAAAATAATAAGAAATATTTTTATTTGCTTCTCACTCTCTCATCTCTCAAAGATGAGAGAGTGAACTACACTCTCTGTGCCACCTCACCATCTAGGGTGAAATTAATTCACTTTAAAATTGTCCAGGGGGTAATAGGTCGCCCGTAAAGGTTGGGTGCGTCATAATTAAACCGTCCAAACATTGAGGGGGCATTTGACGATTTTCTCATTAATCTTTCCCAACCTCAATTTTGCTCTTCCGAGCTCAAATCGAAGTAAATGGCCGAGTATTAGGGTTAGCTAATCCCTTAAAAACATTAAAGAACAAGATTAATTAAAGAAACAAAGACCCGCTTCATTAGAAATAAAAGCTGTTCAATACATAAGCAAAACAAGAGAGTTAATTCAAACACTTGATAATGAATATTCTCATAAACAAGATTCAAGTGAAAGAATAAAATACTACACACTTAAATATCCAATACATAACAAGCAATTGAAGAAAGGGTTAAGAGTGCTTATTAAAGTGCTCCAATCTTCTCCTCCAATAGTGTGGTTGATGAACCCTAGCTTCCAAAACTTGAAAATATGGCCAAAGATGAAAATAGTTTCTCCCAAGTCTTGCTTTTGTAGTACCCCCAACTTTTCCAAGTCAAAATATGACTAAGTAAACCCCAAAGTTGCAGATTTGCATTTTTGCAATTTTAGCGACTTTTCTCATTTTCTTCATTTTGACCTCTTTTGACTTGTTTTTCACTTGATTTCTTCCTGATCACTTCTCAACTATATAAATCATGTAAAACGCCAAGAAAACATTATAAGTGCACTAATTTTCTCATTATTATTCTCAAAAGTTTAAGTAAAAAGAAGAGATAAGTTGGTAAAATACCAACTTATCAATATAGTAGTAGAATAGTTGCTTGTATTTCTCCCAATCCAATCAATACTTGGCTAAATTAATTGATTGAAACCAATCCTTGTAGGACTTGGATTTGAACTTCACACGTATATGGCTAAGTTCTTCTATTTCCATGCTAATTCCATGTTGTCCAAATATGATAATTTTTTCATGTCTTGAACTCCAGTTCCTTTTAAAATTGGATTATTCCTTAATCCTGTTGAGTAACTGCTGGCTCAATGATCATGAGCTTTACATTGAAGTTTTGATGATTTGATAAACAATGTACTAGAGACAATCAACAGGAGATATAAGGAGGAATTTATTTGAAGAACCAGATATCCAACCAAGAGTTACAAAGGACTAAGTGAAGCAGTCACAACATTCAAAAAAACTGCTCAAAGAAATTAGTTGTTACGCAACTGGAGACTCAAGCTATTTCATGACTGACATTGGAGAAGACGGCGTATTGACTGATTACTAATCAATGAAGAGTTGGATTTCAGTTATGGTAATATGCTATAATATACCACAAGTTGATAAACATAGAAATTAGCATTGTAGCAGGACAAGGAAGCCGACACGCAAATATGGAAAGAATAGAAGATCCAAGTCAAACAACATTTGATTTGCAGGTAAATTAATGAAACCAAAATCTTCTTGGATTCAATCATTGAAGGTGGTGACTACTACTATATATACACAAAGACGATCAAGCATTGGAACTTGGAAGCCACAACCACAAAATACTTCAACGAGAAGAGCCAACTATCCAAACAATAAAGAACCAGAGTATAAGATTTACCTATCTAGTTCTTTAGTTGTAGTTAGGTTCTTTTGTGGTTCTCACCCATTTATCTTTGCAAGTATTGTGTGATAGGTGTTTGTTCATTATCCCCACCAAACAACTAGGTTTTTTAGATGGACTATTGAAGAAATTGGTTCCTTAGGTTTTCCAAGGAAGTTGTAAGCCTGTTATCTACTTGGTTATAGTGAAGTTTTTGGGTAAATCCTATAGGAATATAGGTCATGGTTTTTGACTCCCTTGATCAAGGAGTTTTCCACGTGAAAATATTATATTGATTTATTAATTCCACTGCATTACCTTCGTATGCAAACTGTTCCAAGAAACAGCTTCTTAGAATGCACAAAAGTAGCCCGATCTTAACAGTTTTCTTTTCTGCATGTGGAATAGCTTCTTTCCAAAATGTACCAAAGCTCAAGTTTCGCTCAATGTACTGTCTCTAAAAAGCAATCCTGCATCTATGTTACATGGTTCACCAGTTCTTTTTGAAGATCTGTTAAGGACCTAGTTATTGTACTTGTTTGTTCATTCTTCCTTGTACATAGATTGTCATTGGTACAATATTTTTCAATCATCAAACCTTCATAATATCAAGAATTGTATTGAGATTAAGGCAGTCTGTCTATAGTAACCTAGTAACAATTTTATCCATGAATACTTATCACCAATACTTGCAAAGGAAAATTAGTGGAACCACAATCAGAAACCTAACTATAACAACAAAAGAACTAGATGGCTAAAACTTGATAGGGTTTAGGTTCTTCATTGATCAAATTGGATCTTTCTTAGAACAAGATGTTGACTAAACTCACACTTGTCTCTCCTTGGATGCTTGTAGTAATGTTATATTGGTGGTAGAGTTCCAATGCTCCTTCATGCTGTGTATATAGTAGTTGGTTGCTGCCATCAATTCTTGAATAACTGAAGGTGTTAGTTTCATTAATTGTACCCAAAACCAAACCTTGTACAACTGGGATCTTCAATTCTTTCCTTGAATGCATGTCAGCTTCCTTGTCCTACTTGAATGCTAATTTCCATGTCTTTCAACTTATGGTATATTGTAGAATATTACCATAACTAAAACCTTTCTCTTCATTGAATAAGAATCTATAACGACCCGTCCGGCCGTTATTTAATATTTCGCAAACCCCTGCCACTCTAGGTCAAGGATTGTAAATAATAAGCTTCATGATGTGTTTTAAGAGTTAAGAGCGGAAAAAAATTAATTTCGGAAGGATTTGGAAATTTCAGGCTAGAAAAATAAAGCGGACCGCTATAGCGGTACCGCTATGGTTAACACGATCGCTACGTCCACGCGAAACAAGAGTCTTCGAATTTTTGTACTTAGTCTATTTTTCTCTCCCTTTTCAATAAAAGACTCTCAAGGGTTGCTCCTAGGGTTCCTCATGAAAGAAAAACCATGGACCCCAAGAAAAAGAAAACCCTTCTAATTTCTTTTCCACCCTTCCCTACGAACATTATCACACATGGAATCGGATAAAGGCTAAGCAGACAAGAAATTCTTGGAGAATCAAATATCTGTTCGTCAAAGAGGTAGGTTATGGTTTACTTTAGTTAGAGATTAGCGAATCGTATATACATTTAGAGTTAACAGGAGAATGCATGCTTAGGTCTTCGGACACGAAGTTTTGGATGGATAGATTGTTAATGTGATTAAAATATGGCATAATTAGGGCTATAATAATAATGATGATCTAGCTAATAAGAAGTGATGTTGTCACTAGAGAGATACCTCGTGTTTACTTTTATGCAACTTTAGAAGGGGATGAATTCCGTCTGTATGTCCTATTTTGTTGGTTGTTCATAAGGTTGTTCCTTGAAAATAAGAGTTCGTACTAAAAGAAGTATATCGAATTGAGTTGACATTTCTCCCATCAATGGCTAGAATTATGATTGATTTGTCATTTAGTTTCGTGCATTGCACTGCATGGTTTATGCGAGGATACAGGTAACAGGCAAGGCTGAGTATGGGCATTGTGTTATTCGGCCTTGTGGCCATGGAGTTGAGTACTTGAAGTACATATATTATATAAATTGGAATCCGCGACCGAGGTTCGTTCAGGGGCTGAGGTTTATGCTCGGGTCCGAGGGGTATTCCGGAACAAGTGGTACATGGACACCATGGGTCCACCAACAGATCGGTTTGACTGGACCACCGAGCTAAGCCACCGCCTAGTGTGTATGTACAATATGTTTAGATTCTGCATTGCATTTTCATTGCACTACATCTCATGATTTTATGTTATACAAGTAGGTACTACTGTTGTTAATATTGCTCATTTATTTCAGGCATGTTGTTGAGAGCCTGGTGGAGAGGGGGGTTAAACAATGTAAGGATAGTGTTGGTTGTCAGATAGTGATTTATTTTCTTCGATGCATTGTATTATAGTAGTAATGTGAATAGTGAACTCTTTAATAACAAGGGTAAAAGTAGAGCATACGGTGAGTGGGAGAACAGAGTTACAAGGTTGGACGAAGGTAGGAATGGTTATGAGTTAGCGAGAATACCTTACATTTTGGTAACAAAGAAGTGAGCTTCGAGGGCGAGCGGGAGCACGCGAGTAAATGTTTATTTAGAATTTTTGAAGTTGTGCGGGTCTTGCTTATCCTTTGTGCCTCATATTGTATTGTGTGAACTAACAGTCGATCATGTGCCACGACGTGTGGTGTCGATTTCCT
>NC_081344.1:40173553-40183990 GCF_029784015.1 Lycium ferocissimum | reverse complement strand
TATTTTGTCTTCTTGTGTTTTAGGTGCTCTTGTACCTGCCTAGACTAGATCCCGGGGGATTCTTTCGGATTTTGTTGTATTTGAAGCGAGTCTGTAAAAAGTGTCTATTTTAAATTCTGTAATTTTTAAAGATGGTTGTCGGATGCTTTTAAGGGTTGGGTTTATTGGTAAGGGTTCGCCTACTACGTTAGTAATATGGTAGGTGCCCGTACGACCCATGGTTTGGGTCATGACAGAATCAGTCGATATTCCGTCTCCTCTAAGTCGGTCATAGAATAGCTTGAGTCTCTAGTTGCATACGAACTAGTTCCTTGAAGCAGTTCTTTGATGAATGTTGCGACTGCTTCACTAAGTCCTTTGGTGCTCTGATTGGATATTTGGTTCTTCAAATGATTTTTTCTCTAGTTGATTGTCTTGGGTATATTGTTTATCAAATCATCATAACTTCAATGTATATATATCATAATTAGTGAGCCAGCAGCTACTCGACAATTTCCCCCTTTTTAATGATGAAAAACACATAAAAAAAATTCATATATATATATATATATATATATATATATATATATATATATATATATATATATATATATATATATATATATTCAAATAATAATGGTCCAAATTTTGCTTTATCTTCAGATATGGAACAATTTCAAATAATCTTCATGAGTCCAACTGACTTCATCTTCTGTTCTAGATTAACTTCTTCCCCCTTAATCGTTGCTACTATGTTGACAATCTTTTCCCTTAGAACCAGCTCTATGTTGTTCTAACACTACACCTTCGTGCTGATACAACAAAGGCTCACTACACGAGGTTAGAAAGCTCGCAGTACTTCACCCTTGAGTTCAACAGGGTTTGTAAGCTCACTGAGTCAATTAAGACTAAGTAAGAGGGATTACTTAGAATGCTAGGTCTTTACCTTCTATTCATTGTGGCCTTCTTGGTTGCTAGGTTGTAGAATTAAGAAAATATGATGTTTTTCTTGAACTACGCAGGACTTAACCTCCACTCATTGCAACCTGTTAGGTGGATGGGTTATATAGAACATGTGGTAATGATATGTTGTCCTTTGATGTGTTAGGGACCAGGTTCTTTAGATATTTCTTTTTTTTTTGGTTATACATGTGATATAGATTGTTGCAGCTATTTTGATCTCCACTGTCACTTCCCCCTTTTGGTATCATCGAAAAAACAACAGTGTTAAACAATGTGACCAATCCTAGCCAATCATTGAGCGAGATAACAGAGGGAATTAGTCCATTTTGAGTAGTCCAAGTTCTAAGAGATTTTTTTTCAAAGTGATCCTTGCTTAGAGTCTCTGTAAAAATATCTACAATTTGATCCTCTGTATTGCAGAACTCTATGGTGATATGCCCTTTTTCTACATTATCTCTCAAGAAGTGATGACCGACATCAATGTGCTTTGTCTGTTTGTGCTGTACTAGATATTTTTCTATGTTCATCGCATTGGTGTTATCACAATAGACCGGTACCTTGTTGATCTTGATACCATAGTATTCTGTTGCTGTTTGATCCATAATAGTTGTGCGCAACAGGAGGAAGCGGCCACATATTCTGCTTCTGTTGTAGATAAGGTGACATAATTTTGTTTCTTTATTACCCATGAAATTAGGCATGATCCCAAAAAATTTTCCATCCCAGAGGTGCTTTTTCTATTCATCAAGTATCCAACATAGTCAGCATCTATGTATTCTATTAGTTTGAAGTTTTCTCTAGCTGGATACTAAAGGACAAGTTTCTAAGTTCCCTTTAAGTATCCCAGTATCCTTCTTACTACATTTATATGTGATTCCTTATGGCATGTTTGAAATCTTCCACACAATCCCATGCTAAATATGATGTGGGTTTGTTTGCAGTCAAAGATAGTAGAGATCCGATCTTTCCCCTGTACTGCTTTTCTTCAACTGGTATGCCTACCTCATCTTTGTCTAGTCTAGTAGCAGTGGATACGGGGGTTTCGAGAGGCTTGGTGTTTTCCATATCAAATATCTTTCGAAGCTCTTTGATGTACTTCTGTTGATGAATCATGGTTCCCTCATTGGTTTGTTTCACTTGTAACCCTAGGAAGAAGTTCAATTCTCCCATCATACTTGTCACACCCCAAGTTGGAGGGGTGAGACTGGCCTCGACCTTACTGGCCGGGCACCAGCATACCTTACGTAGTACTCAACTCGAACGAGTCATGGGCCAACAAGGCCGTGACATGATAGTCAAATAAAAGAAGGGATTCACCTACAAATAGCAAAACTCGCAGAAACGTGCATATGTATATGTCTATGTAAAGCCAACAAGGCCACCATGAAAGTCTGCATATCAGAACACAAGGCCAACAAGGTCGCACACACTACTAACCACAGACACATGTAAAGCCTCTAAGGGTAGCATGACAGTAAGAAGGTCGGGACAGGGCTCCGCCATACCCGTAATGCAAATATATATATATATATATATATATATATATATATATATATATATACACACTCAAGCATCACCTATCTTACCGACTTGATCTGTAGCAACCCCGGGAAGAGCGGAGTGTGACCATCAACACTGAGCTGGGGCTACCTACCAAGAAGATCCTCCTGCCTAGCTATCCGGACTCGCGGCATGAAACGCGGGTCCCGAAGCCAGCGGACTTTACTATGGATAAATGTACCGAGTATGTAAGGCAAGAAAATATCAGTAAAAATAGTGAAATAAGGAGAAGTGAGGCAGGAACATCCTGAAACTCTAAATACTGCTAAGGGCATATGACATGTATGCTATTGTTTAAGCCGTATAAGCCACACTATGGGCTGCATCATCATCGAGCTGCTCTTTCGGGCTAATGTCATCATAACGTACCCAACTGCAGTGGTGTGCACAATAGGTTCCGTACCCGGCCAACTATAGCACTCGGTGTCATAAAATAGATACATATATATATAATGCATGATAGACTCGTGGAATAACATTCTGAACCTTTCGGAGTGACGTAAGGTCGGTAAAGCTCCGAATACGTTATGTGACTAAAGCATCAACATATAGCTCAATGGAAATCTGGAGATCTATTGAAATAGGAATCATATAACATATTAAGGAGTGAGGAACATGAACCTTATGTCTAGTAGAATAGAGTTTCTTTTTTTTGGGGGACGTATTACATTAGTTTCGTTAGGTTCGTGCCAAAAGAAAGGAAGGGAAAAGCCTTAACATACCTCGAATGCCGACCCTTCAATAACTACCATGAAATAAGTCCATCCAACGCATGCTAATCTACAAGAATGATAATAACGCCAATATCAAGTACAAGAAAACACAATCAACCAAACGATGAGTGGCAAGCTTCTACATAATCAACTATATGGTGTTTCTGCTCGCCCTTCTTTTTCCTGAACTTCATAATAACACAAACTACATGTACACCAGCTCAACAATGTATCCAGAACTTTATCTCAACAAGAACAACCCAACAATAGCCTATAACAACTCCAAATAATTGAACTCACGGCTTCCGAACATCATCCCATGAGTTCTTAACAAATACATACCTTAGTCCCTCATACGAGCTCATAGAAGGCCGTCAACGGATCATAGCTTAGTTTCCCTCTTTCGAACTTCTCATCACTTTACTTTACCATGAAGTAACCTTGGATCTGCCTAAAATTGAAAATGTGGCTGCTATGTTTTGGAAAGAAAATTTTATTGATTTATTGGGTGGAAAGCGTTGTTTACTCTTTTCTTATAATCTAAAAGGAGAAAGTTTCCAGAAATAGAAATCAATGTTGCATCTCCCTCTTTATTCCTGAACCTAAAGAAAATGCAAATACTAGCTTAAGAAATATATCCCTCCATTTACACGTGTACTCCCTAGGCTAGTCATTAATAGATATCACCAAATCATGCCACCACATAGGCTAGTCATTAATACCTATCACCAAATCACCTCTTATGACTTATGTGTATGCAGATAAATGCTTTTGCTGCCATTTGTCAATAGCACATGTGGACCATGTCCATATAATAATTATTCAACAATCCCAATAACTTTCTTGATCCCAATTCACTTAAATATTGATCAATTTTAACACACTTTATTTACTCATTATTATGCTCATGTGATATAGCACTAGCCCATAGCCTCATTTTCCACACACAAAATATTATTTTCAATCATCGTCGTCACACTTTTCTATCTTAAATCATTTCGGGACTTCATCTTGTTATACACCGAGCTCTTGATCTGCATGATTGAATGTCACGACCCGACTAGGGCCATGACGGGTATCCAGGGCTCACCACCGAACACCACTCATTCTGTTACTATCTACTCTCATCCCAACATACATTTATGATCATAGAAAACTATCATCATTTGAAACATAATTACTTTTATAAATATAAGCCCTTCGGCTATCAAAATAATATATATATACATGCATATACATGAAGACTATGGGACCATACTACCCACACATGCGTATCTACGAGCCTCTACTAGAGTACTAGACATAGGGACGGGACAGGACCCCGTCGTGCCCAATCATGAGTATATACATATATGTACCAAAAGAATAATCAATGGCACCTCCAGAAGATGGAGTGCTCTCAAATCAGCTACTAGCTCCTACGGATCTGCACCGTCTCCCTGCCTACCTCGGGGTATGAACACGCATCAAAGAAAACGAACGTCAGTACGAACATTGTACTGAGTATGTAAGGCAGGAATGAAGTAAGCATAATAAGGAAATCATAAGTCGTGGGATGAGGATACCACCTGTGTACTCTTTTAAGTATAGATACATTACGTATACATACTTCATACATAAGCATATCACGTGCATTATCATTTCGTATGCCTTATCATATCACATACACATCATCATGCCATACATGCATCATCACATCAATCATACATCATCATGTCGTTAACCCGCGTCCTGGTAACCATCATATGCCGCCCACTAGTGGTGTCATGCCCGGCCCTCTAGGCTCGGTGTAAACATAGCAGCCCACCTTAGCGGTGACATGCCCGGCCATTTAGGCGCGATGTAACCGTATGCAGCCCGCCTCTGCGGTGACATGCCCGGCCAATTAGGTGCGGTGGAATCATATCATCATACACATCATGCATTTGTCATCATCCATATCATAGACTCATCATTATTATTATTCATTTCATAGGCATATCATGGCTTTATCATAACTTATTATCATCATACATATATCATCAAATTACACATTAGAACTTGAAAGCAACTATAGCTGTGTCGGGGTGACGTAAGGTCGTGGACCCCCGATTACATTATGGAGTAACCATAGTCGTTATGTCTCACCTTGGAGGGACTACGTTTAAGGTGAGTGTACATGAGGAAGACATTAATGGATCGCAGTCAACATCATTAGCTTCGTGGACCCATCATATCGTGGTCTCTAGAATCTTTAGGCTTACACTTATCATTTCATTATCGTACTCATAGCGTATTTTCTTATCTCGTGTGACCATTCATGAACATAGGCCTTTAGTCTTTCGGAATGTAGGAATTTCATGAAGAAAGAGGAAAATCATACATAGGATTCATGCCTTAAGAAGAAAGGTTAAGCCTTACATACCTTTGTCGTTTAACTATTCTATCGCTTGCTCGTTCTCCTTTAATGCGCTCGTCTATACCTTCAAGGGAATTCGTATCGACATTAGCTATACAATTATAAGAACGTACTTACTAAAGCTAGAGAAAATTGGGTAGCATCTCCTTTGTTTATACTACTTTCCGCCATATCCCATATCAACTCCCAACATTCATAACAACAATCGTCATTCATTTACGTTATTCGCATTTCACAATTTCACTCCAATTCTCCATAATCATGACCAAAGTCCAATATCGCGTTCTTTCTCATACAATACTCATTCCATGTTCTAAATGTCATTTATAACGTATTTATAATCTCAACATATCCATTTTTCATGATTCAACCCAACTACTACTCAACAATAACACTATTTACACATTTATGACCCATTTTCTATACTCTTCTACAATCCGAGTGTTTCAACCTACCAATACTTCAAACAACATGGAAAGGTCATGAAACTCACCTTAGATGATGGAGGAATAAGCCTTGAATGGTGATACACCTTTTGCACCAAAACCCTATTTCATCTCTCTTAGGATTTCTTGATTTGAATGGCTTTAATGTGTTTCTAACTCTTGATTCTTGTTGGTTTGATGAAGTTGATCATCAATTTCCTTTGAATTCGGGTGGTTGAAGTGTATGGAAATATTCTAGAGGTTTCTTGAATGGTGGAGATGAAAAATGAAATGAAAAGAAATGAAGGAGAGGTCCCTTATATAATTTCATCATCAGCCCCGACTAAGATCTACGGACCAACATACGGTCCGTATGTTTTCTACTGGCCGTATGTTTGGCCGTAGATCTGGTCCTGTGAGATATGGTATACTGGGATGGATCTACGGTCCATACATTTTATACGACCAGTATGTCTGGCCGTAGGTTTGCCCAGTTTTCCGAGAATTGTTCTCGTTGACTCGTTTGATCTCCGATCCTTATGGAATCTTCTTAACAATTGTTTAATACCTCAATACCAATCTAAGGGATTTTATAACTCTTCCTCAAGGTACCATTTGAATGTTTTTAACTCAATACTCGAAATTCTTATCCGATACACAACATGTGACTCGCTTTCCTTAACAACTTTCTTTCCTTAACTCGAATGTCTTTGGAAATCTTAATTAGCGCCATCAAATACTTTTTCTTACTTATCCAAACCTCGTATACATCATGCCCCTCGCTAATCTATTCGCTGTACGCTAAGGGGAAATTTTCCAAGGTGTAACATTCTTCCCCCCTTTTGGAACATTCGTCCTCGAATGTTAAGTCATCGGGGATTCTAGAAAAATTTCGCCAGAGTTTCCCCTATAATATGGCACTACCATCCTATCACAACAACCCATAATATCATTGCCTCATAGGGCCACAACACAATAGCAATATAAACTGGCCACACATGACCCATATGCATAAAAGAAAAGTATACATACCTTATAATCTCGATGTTTCATCATATATCTCTTCCGGGGACTGAAATAAATGTGGATATGTGGATTTCATCTTCTCTTCCGCTTCCCAGGTCATTTCTTCTCGATTGTTATTCCGCCACAAGACTTTGACTGAAACTACTTCTTTATTCCGAAGTTTCCGTACTTGCCTGTCTAGTATGGCAATAGGCATTTCTTCATAGGCTAGCTTTTCTGTGACCTGAACATCATCTACCGGCACAATCCTTGTAGGATCTCCTACACACTTGCGGAGCATTGAGACATGGAATACTGGATGAACTAGCTCAAGCTCTGAAGGCAAATCCAATTCATACGCCACTTGACCCACTTTGTGGAGGATCTTGTAGGGTCCAATGTATCGAGGACTTAACTTTCCTTTCTTGCCAAATCTCATTACCCCTTTCATTGGTGATACCTTCAAGAACACCCAATCATCAACTTGAAATTCTAGATCTCGCCGGCGGTTGTCCGCATAAGATTTTTGGCGACTTTGGGCTGTCAACAACCGATCTCGGATCACTTTGATCTTTTCTACAACTTGCTGAATCAATTCGGGGCCTATTAATTGTACTTCTCTGATTTCAAACCATCCAATTGGGGATCTATACTTTCTTCCATACAAAGCTTCATACGGGGCCATTTGAATGCTAGAATGATAGCTATTATTATATGCGAACTCGATTAGGGGTAAGTGGTCATCCCAACTACCACCAAAATCTAAAACACATGCCCTTAGCATATCCTCCAAGGTCTGAATGGTACGCTCGGCTTGTCCATCGGTCTGCGGACGAAGTGCCGTGCTGAGCCTTACTTGAGTTCCTAGACCTTCTTGGAAAGATTTCCAGAACTTACCTGTAAACTGTGCCCCTCTGTCTGAAATAATAGATATCGGGATACCATGGAGTCTCACAATTTCTTTGATATACAGCCTCGCATAATCTTCTGCTGAATAGGTGGTTTTGACTGGAAGAAAATGAGCTGCTTTCGTGAGTCTGTCCACGATCACCCATATAGAATCATACTTGCCTCGAGAACGGGGTAGTTCTACAATAAAATCCATATTGATCACTTCCCATTTCCACGTAGGAATTTTCATTGCTTGCAATAATCCTCCTGGCTTTTGATGTTCTATCTTCACTTGCTGGCAATTTGAACATTAGGCTACAAATTCTGCTATGTCTCTTTTCATGCCATCCCACCAATACATCAGCTTGAGATCATGATACATCTTCGTCACTCCTGGATGGATAGAATACCGAGAATAATGAGCTTCTTCTAGAATTCGACGACGCAATTCTGCAACGTTTGGAACACATAGCCTGCCTCGGTATCTGAGAATTCCATCTATAGAAGTTTCAAATGGATACTTCTCTTTTGCATGACACATATCTCTATAATGATCCAATTGAGGATCTTCATACTGTCACTCTTTTACTTCTATATTCAAGGATGAAACTGCAGGATTATTGATACTAACTCCTGCATCGCCTGAATCAATTAGATGTACTCCAAGATTAGCTAGCTGATGGAGTTCATGGATCATTTCTTTCTTCTCCGTGGGGACTTCACATAGACTACCCATTGACCGGCAACTAAGCGCATCCGCTACTACATTTGCTTTGCCGGGATGGTATAAAATATTTACATCATAATCTTTCAATAATTCTAACCACCGCCGCTGTCGCAGATTCAACTCCTTCTGTTTGAAAATATATTGGAGACTCTTATGATCCGTGTAGATATCAACATGCACACCATATAAGTAGTGTCTCCACATTTTTAATGCATGAATAACTGCAGCCAATTCAAGATCATAAGTTGGGTAATTCTTTTCGTGTTTTCGCAGCTGTCTTGAAGCATAAGCAATGACTTTACCATGCTACATCAATACACATCCTAACCCTACGCCAGAAACGTCACAATACACGACATAGCCATCTGGCCCTTCCGGAAGTGTTAAGATTGGAGCTGAGTTCAACCTATCTTTCAACTCTTGGAAGCTACGCTCGCAACCATCATTCCATTGAAATTTAGCTGACTTCTGGGTTAGCTTCATCAATGGGGCTGAAATAGATGAAAAGCTCTCTACAAATCTTCTATAATAACCTGCCAATCCCAGAAAACTACGAACTTCTGTAGGCGTCGTAGGCCTTGGACAAGTTTTCACGGCTTTAATTTTCTGAGTGTCAACTCTAATGCCATCGTCTAAAATAACATGACCCAAGAATGTCACATAATTTACCCAGAACTCGCACTTTGAAAACTTCACATACAACTCCCGCTTCGAAGAATTCCAAGAACAATACGTAAAATGATCCGCAGAGATGTTCGATTCGTGCGAGAATACGCCGAATATCATCGATGAATACTTTTACAAATAGATCCAAGAGAGGCCTAAACACATTATTCATCAGGTTCATGAACACCGCTGGAGCATTAGTTAGCCCAAACGACATCACTCGGAATTCATAATGGCCATATCTCGTTCTGAAAGCTGTCTTGGGAATATCTTCTTCTTTAACTCTCACTTGATGGTAACCCGATCTCAAGTCTATTTTTGAAAACCACCTGGCACCCTGTAGCTGATCAAACAAATCATCAATTCTCGGAAGAGGATATTTGTTCTTTATCGTCACTCTATTCAATTGTCTATAGTCAATGCACATTCGTAGGGAGCCATCTTTCTTTCTTACAAACAAGACTAGTGCTCCCCACGGTGAAGAACTGGGCCTAATAAACCCCTTCTCAAGCAAATCCTTCAACTGTGCCTTAACTCTTTCAATTCTGCCGGCGCCATTCGATAAGGAGGAATAGAAATAGGCTCGGTATCTGGCAACACATCAATGGTGAAATCAATTTCTCTTTCTGGAGGAAGGCCTGGAAGTTCATCTGGAAATACATCCGGGAATTCATTCACTACCGGAACAGATTGGAAAGTTGGAGACTTTGCTTCCGTATCATGAACTCGAACTAAATGATAAATATAACCTTTGGCTATCATCTTTCTTGCCTTAAGGTAGGAAATAAACCTACCCCTTGGAGTTGCCGTATTACCTTTCCATTCAAGCACGGGCTCTCCCAGAAATTGAAAGCGAACTAATTTCATTCGGCAATCAACATTAGCATAGCATGAGGCCAACCAATCCATACCCATAATAACATCAAAGTCTAACATTTTCAGCTCAACTAAATCAGCTTTAGTTTGGCGACCACATATCACCACTACACAATCTTTATACACTTGTTTAGCTATCACGGGATCACTAATCGGAGTAGACACCTTAAAAGGTTTGATTAGCTCCGGTTTCACCCCAATACGATTAGCAACATATGGATTAATATATGATAA
>NC_081344.1:40143617-40173453 GCF_029784015.1 Lycium ferocissimum | reverse complement strand
GACATAATCTGTCCGGACGCGGGGATGGCCGGACGCGAGATATGTGGTTATGGATCGGGCTGCACGTTCCGCGGCAATATATTATATGGATCGGGGTACACGTTCCGCGACAATATATTATATGGATCGGGGCACGCACGTTCCGCGACATTATATATATATATATATGGATCGGGCTGCACGTTCCGCAGCACTAAGCATGCATGGTTCCGCCTAAAAGGCACCCAGATGTACAGGCTACTCTTTTATTATATATATATGGATCGGGCTGCACGTTCCGCAGCATTAAACATGCAAGGTTCCGCCCAAAGGGGCACTCAGATGTACAGGTTACTCTTTTATCTTATGAAATGTCCTATATTGTCGTCTTGTTACTATTCATGTTTTGTATCCTTCCATATGTTGTTACTCATGCATTACTGTTATATCCCGCATTTTATGCAATCGGATAATTCAAGACAATTGCGGGAAGACCACAAGTAAGGCCACATTTTACCTTGCTTGGCATATGAGTTGCTTATGAAAAATTTAGAAGAGGAATTAATGAGGAAGGTCAAGGGCATAAAGGGAAATTCGCAATATGACTCGTGGGAATGTGGAAGAAGACGAAGGGCAAATTTGGAAATTGGAAAATAATGGGTTACATGAGTTACAAGAACTAGCCCAAAATATCATTGGGCTTGAAATTTTTAGCAAAAAGAGAGGCCCAACCGGCCATGCAAGTGGCTAGGCCCATTTGGAATTAAAATTTGGTCAATAAAAGGATGACTAAGTCATCCATATCACAACAAGTTCTAGAGATTTCAAGAGAAGAAGAACAAGAGAAAGAAGAGAAAAGCTTAAGGCCTTTCGGCCATGGTAAAATTTCCAAGGAAAAATTGATAAAAATTCTTCAAAAATCATTTCCTACTAAGTAAAGGGTGCACAACAAGGTGGAGTTGTTGTTGGAACAAGAAAGGTTCAAAATCATACAAGTTGCCAAGAGTTAGGCAAGTGAGAAGTTGAAGAAGAAAGGTAAATCCTAATCTTGTTCTATGTGTTATACATGGTTTATATGTGTTATAGTATGCTAAAATGGATGAAATTCATGAAAGAGAGAATATGGCATGTGGCCGTGTATATATATGTATGTGTAGGAATCATATTTCAATTATCTTGTTTAGTGTTTGGTTGTTATTGTTGTGGATGATATGTGAAGAAAATGGACGTTGAATGAATTTTGAGAAGTTGTAGTATGTATGTTGGTGTTGGCCGTGAGGTTATGGTGAAGGATGGAAGAGAATGAGTCAATTTTATTTAGTATTTTGCTTGTTGTTATGTTGTGGATTCTATGTTGCTAATGAATGTCTAGGAACCTTAGTGAAGTTGTAGTAGTGAAGACTTGTTTTAGAAGTTATATGGATGGAATGTAATGTCTTGCATGCATGAAAGATGATATGATTAGTATGATGTTGTTGGAATATAGCTTATGAGGTTGTTATTGTTTTCATTAAAGTTAGAAAGTTTTTGGAAGAAGTAGTAAGTTGATTGAGTATGGAAGTTGTTGGTATTGTTGTTGTTGGAATTGTGGTTGATAGTTTGGGGTTTGAATTCCCGGATTGTGTTTGATGAGAATTTGACTAAATTAAATGTTGAGGATGGTATATTTACAGAGGAAGCGCTGCCGAAATTTCGGTAGCCAAGTGGTTCCTTAAGATTCTAACTCTAAGAATCCTAATAAGAGTTTTGGTAAACATGACCAATTTGCAGATTTTGACGAGATTGCGACGTGAATTTGGGATAGAAAAAGGAGTGGAACGAGGTATGTAAGGCTTCCCCTTCCTTTCTTGGCATGTCTTAGACGTATAGGCTTGATTTCGTGCCTCGGGGACTTTCCTAACTCTAGAAATCCGCGATTGAAAATAGTTACTATTCATTCGGTAGAAGATTGAACCAAAAGTGCACAGTTGTGAAGGGAAATGTCTACATATCCTAGAACTTGCAAGGAGGAGACTTGGGTGCCCTAAGATCTTCATAAGTAACGTCATGACACGTATTATATGTAAGTTGTGTACGCCACCTCATTTGACTCGAGGTGGGCCCACGGTTCCCGGATTTTCTTTAGTGCCTTGATTATTAAACGATAAGTGTTGTAACTACTTTAATGAGAATACTTCTACGACGATAATGATAACGAGAATCGGTATATACGCGATAAATGAACATGATATAAGTATATGTATATGATAGCAGAATCAGAGCGCTATAGACGCTGGTAAATATATATATGATATAAGTATGTGCATGTGACAAAAAGAATCAGAGCGCTATAGACGCTGATATATATATACGATATGAGCATATGTATATAATGAAAGAGCCAGGGCGCTAGACGCCGATATTTATACATGGAATTTTCATATATTTACGGGGAAAAATGGAGATAATGGCGGCGTTATATACGCATATCCACGATCGACTTAGGCATTACATGACTTGATATCGTCCCGGACGCGGGATGCCCGGACGCGGGATGTGCATATTTATGGTTAAATAGATCGAGTGTCGACGCCTCGTTAATATAATATATTCTATTTTTATGTATATATGTATATATATATATAGTAAGGAAAGCTAAGAAAGCACGGCGTCGGCCCCAAGGGCACTTATATGTACGAGTTATGTTTCTATCCCCGGGACATGTACTTGTAATTCTTTATCTTTGTTATACATGATTTATGTTCTTCGCATATTACTATCCATGCCTTACATACTCGGTACACTATTAAATGTACCGACGTCCCTTCTTGTGGACGCTCGCGTTTCATGCCGCGCGAGTCGGCGAGGGCGGATTTGATCCTTAGGAGCTCTACCAGCCGTACGTGACAGCGCTCCAGTTGTTCCGGAGCCTCACTTCCGTGGTACTCTTTTGTGTATATTCTCGGGCACGACAGTACTCGGCCCTTCCTATGTATATGTATACTATGTTAGAGGCTCGTAGACAGCTATGCACAGTAGATGTTTGGGGTTCTGAGTGTCCTTGTCGTTGTATAACGTATTGTCCAAGCTTGTTAATCTATGTATATCATTATGTTACTAATGTATATGTCAAAAAAAAAATGGTGCAGTTCATATGGCCCACTTAGTAATAAAGGTAATATGATAGACAAGGGGTGCTCGGTACCAGTATCGGGTACTCGTCACGGCCCCTAGACGGGTCGTGACAATTACATACTCAGTACATTGCTCGTACTGATGTCCCTTCTTGTGGACGCTGCGTTTCATGCCGCGCAGGTACACCCAGATAAGCTGAAGATTTTAGTAGAAAGTCATTCCCGGCGGGGTTGGCGAGCTCCATTTTCTCCCGTGCGGCCGAGTCGAGAGCTATGTTATGACCGTTGTTCTATGTTAGAGACTTTGCAGACAGTGTCATGTGTATAGTATGTCGGTCTGTAAGCGGCTCCATAAGACGATGTGTTGTTATATGTTATATTACAGATTTCGTGCGATTTCAGATACTGTTGGATATAAAGAAGGTGGAAAGCATATTTGTTTTCTGAAAAAGTTCTACTATGTACTTATGCTATGACTAAGGGCCCAATATGATTATGAGTGCCACGAGAGTCAGAGGGTTCGCTCGGCCCTAGGTAAGGGTCGGGTGCCCATCACGCCCTAACAAAAACTAGGGTGTGACATATTGAGGATTGAGAAAGGGCTAAAATAGTAATTGTGGAGTCAGAAGAGGAAGAGACCCTTTCTAATTCGGAGGGAGGTGTGTTATGAGAACGTTTCGAAATCTATTAAGACTTCAACTTACTCCAGATTATGTGATGAAGGTCAAGCGGTGAGGTGGACGCGATTATACTAGCATTAAAGCATCGTACTTCATCAGAGTTTCAAGATTAAGCGTGCTGGAATGAGAGAAATTTTAGGATGGGTGACCCCCCTGGGAAGTTTTCTGAAAGTCTTACAAATTTAGACGTAAGAAGCAAATGAGAAGCTAGAGTAGCCTAAGGGAAATTAGAGTATACAGAGTGGGCCGAGACCTTAAGAGGTCGCGTAGGACGGGGCGGATTAGACCGGTAAAGAGAAAGAAGGTGCGTCACAGCTCTGGAATTAGGGTGAATTTGAGTAGCGTTGGGAATATTTTGTAAGCGAGATGATAGTAATTATATATATACACGTATGCACATGATACCCCGTACATGGCTATATCAGCGGATATGTGTATTCCGGCAACCAAGGTGGCGGTATATGGGAGGCATTAATCGGACCGGGGACCGAAGTTCAAGTGAAAGGAAAAATAAATGGCACAAATGCTACAAGGCAAGCCGATGCTGTTTTCACTACAGGTTAAGCTTGGAAAGTTCTAATACAATGATATTTAGAAAAGAAAGAAAGCGAGTAGATGAACGACAAGGGGATCAGAATGTCGGAGTAAAAGTGCCGCCTAATTGAGGTTGGAAAATGCGGACGTAGGGCAAAGTATAATCGGGTAATAGTATAAGTACACCCCTAAAGGGGGGAAGCGAGTGCGGGAGATGCAAGTGCAAGATGGAGACAATCAACACTACAATATATTTGATGCGGATGCTCGGGCTACAGGTAAGATTCCTTGCCGAGACAAGTTAGAAGAGATCTAAAAGCTAGCTAAAGGGGTAGAAGTCAGGATAATAATTAAGATAGTACTGAGAATTAATTGTGGAGATCTTAAATGATACGACATTGGTAAGTGGATGCTTAATAAGGGAGAGAATACGACAAGGGAAAGTGACGAGTAATTTACGAAGACATTGTGAAAGGTAACACTGCTATGCTGGATTTGAGGCTAAGATGTGGGCAATAGAGTTGTTCGCTAATGATACTGCGACCTATAAGTAGCAAGGGAGAAGGATAGAAAACCTCCTATAGTGGGGAGTGAGAAAATCAAGGAGTGTGCAAAGGAAGGGAAAGGAGTATGACGAGATAGGCTACAAGCGAATGTTAGGGCGGAAGGAATATGTGGAGCAGAGTGAACCAGGAGGAGGAAAGACTGTAATTAAGATTGAATATATTTTATACGAGTCGTACAAGAGTAGTTATGCTACCCATGAATATTTACCTGCTAGGGATGAGACCAAGCAAATACTTAATGAGAAAAGTTTGGATTCAGCAATAACAATATGGTTACGAGATTTTGGGTGCATTAAGGAAAGATGTAAAGATGGTTTAAGCTAAATTACCGAGATAGAATTAGTACTGAGGACAAACAGGACATGGCTATGGTTGGACCAAAGATCTATCCCGATACCGGTTGTAAGATAAGAGAGGTGAAGACAAGTAGAACATAAGAATCAGCGAAGCCACGCTAAGGTATTTTTTTGGGCTAATTTGGGCACCTTCGTAGATTCGCGTAAAGATTGCAACGTCATGCGTGACAGGAAAGTTGAGAGCAGGATCTGAGCAAAGGGCCAATAGAAGGGTTTGCATTAAAAATAAAGAGACGACACGAGATAATGTGCCTAGAATGTTACAAGTTGAGTAAAGAGGATTAGAAGACGATTCAAGCAAGATGATCAGAACTAGGCACGGCTACTAAAAGGAGGTAAATTTATATGCCAAATTCTTTCAGAATTATACCAGCTGATGATAGTTAAAGCCGGGAGCAGCTAGGTAAAGTTATTATATGAGGGGACTTCAACGCTACTTGATAGCTAACTCCAAAGAGGGAGATTAAGAACAAAAGGTAGAGCGACAGTTAAAGTCTTTTAAAGGAGTCGAGAAGAAATGCATGAGGCTCGGTATGGCAGAAAGTGCAGATCACCTACCGGCTGGTTTGATGTTAGGAAACTAAGTTAATCGGCCCAGACATGATTCAGCAAGCCATTGATAAGGTAAAACTTATTCGGAAAAGGTTGTTAACAGCTCAGAATCGACAGAAGCCATATACAGATAATCGACGTCGGCACTTAGAGTTCCAGATTGGCGAGTGAGTATTCTTGAAAATATCACCCATGAAAGGTATAATGAGATTCGACAAGGAGGAGAAGTTTAACCCGAGATATATTGGACCTTATTACATTGTTCGTAAGGTAAGAAGGTGGCGTACTAAAGACGTGAATTTTGTTAAGGTATTGAGGCGGAACAATAACAGGAATGAGATGACTTGCGAAGCTGAAGAGGAGATGAAGGATAAATATGATTGGTGGACGAGATTGCATGTTATAGTAATAAAGGAAACCCCCCCTGAGATCCTTATAAGACCTTATGAGACTAGTTTAACATTCGATAACGAATGTTCTAAAGGGGGGAAGGATGTTATATCTCGTATTTTGTACGTTGGACATTCGATTTTGAAAAGTTAAGGACAAGACTATTTACGGATACGAGGTAGAGACTTTAACCTCCTTTTGTTTTAATGCACAAGTTGCTTATAATTTTATTGGATGGAAATATTAAGGAAAAATTTGGGGCTAGAAGGTGAAATAAATATTTCATGAAAAGGCCACAAATGGCCATGTGGCCGTGTGAGCGTGTGGACCCCACACATGGCTTGGCCAATTGTCTTAAGCCATAAGGGAAGGCATGTGTTCACCTTGGGTTGGCTATGTATTTATATATATAGAGAGATGAGTCATGACAAAGCAAGAGAATTATTCATCATTTTCAAACTCAAGAAAATTCAAGAAGCTTGGAGAAAAAAAAAATGGAGACATTCGGCCATGGCTTGGCCGAAATTGTGGTCCAAAATTTTGATCAAGAAAAATTATTTTCTTCTAGATTTTCAACCAATTGGAAGGTCCTTATTAATATGGAGTAGTTGTTGGAGCAAGCAAAACATCCGTTCTTGCAAGGCTCAACCTTAGCCAAGTTGAGGAACTAAGTGGAAAAGGTAAGGTTCAATCTCCTTTTACATGTGTTATGGATGATTTGAACGTGTTGTAGTGTGTAGAAATGGATGAAATTCATGAAATTATGGATGTTGGTGCTTGGCCGTAGGGGCTGTTTTTGGTAGGACATCATGGACTAAATTTACTTAGTGTTTTGGTTGTTGTTGTTGTGGATTCTATGATGTAAAATGAAGGTTTAATGATCCAAGTTGAAGTTATAATCGTGTGGGCTGATTTGGAAGTTAATGTGATTTTAATATAGTTTCTTGTATTTAAGAGAATGATGTTGTTAACGTGTGAATTGTTGGTATAGTTCGTGAATTTGGAAGAAAAGAATGTGTTGTGTTGCTTTTGTCAAGTTTGGAAGGTTTCGGGTGGCATTGTGTATTGGTTGGGTTGTTTTGAATATTGTGCGGATTGTTTGAAGTGTCTTGAATCTTGTTTGAATGATCTCGGATTAGTAGTTGAACATGTGAGCGTCGATGTTGGCTTGAATGTATGTAGTTGAATGGAAGATAAAGGGAATGTTGATGAGTTATGTAGAAAAGAGTTACTAACATTAGAATGCGTTTTGAATCGATTGTTGATGTCGTTAATATGATTGTTGGTATTGTTGTTGATGATTTGGCTAAGTTGAATTCTCGGGGTTGTTGAATTTATAGGGGAAGTGCTGCCCAAATTTCTGTAAATGAAGTACTAGCTTAAGATTGGATTCTAAAGTACCTATAGCTAATGCTTGGTGTCTAATGACGTCGTTGTAGATTTTGAGAAGCCGAGTCTTAAGTTTGGATTAGCTTAGGAAGCGGACGAGGTATGTAAAGCTTATCCTTTCTTTCTTTTGGCATGTCTTAGTTGTAAGTAGGCTATGATACGAGCCTCGGGTAACTCTATTCTTAAGATCCGAGCATGTCTACGATTCTTATTCACCTCTTGATGTTGGCACTCTTAATATGGTCGAATTATGGTCCTTAAGTCTTATGTATGATTGGATTTCAAATGTTGCATAAAGAATTTTTGTTCGTAAAAGATTCTATGTCTAATAATGACCGTAACTTTCATAGACGGAATCAGATTGCTTTGATATGTTCATAAATGATTCTATAACGTATAATGCCCGTAACTTTCATGGGCTGGCTCGGATTGGCTTGATACATCCATGGATCCCTCGTGATTTTCCTTTTAATGCAGTCCTAACGATATTTTTTTTTAACGGATTTGATATGACTATCGTTTGATACTCGAGCGTTGACTTGACTACTTATCTATTGAGTCTTAAAAGTGATTTTATGTGCATATGGTTTCTCACTACTCTGCTCGTGCGAGTCAATATGTACTTTCATTGCATCCCGGCCAGACATGTATTCGTGCAACTCCACCGCATTATTCATCGCGTCCTCACTAGAGGGCGGGCACGCACGTTATTCACCGCGTCCCTCACTAGAGGGCCGGGGCATATATATGATATGATGATGGCGCCGGCCCACGGGATGGGCCGAGTATGGTATATAAGATGGAGACGGATCTCTTTACCGAGTCCTCATTAGAGGGCCGGACACGCTATTCACCGAGTCCCTCACTGAGGGCCGGACCGTATATATATATATATATATATATATATATATATATATATATATATATATGATATATATATATATATATTACCGCGTCCCTCACTAGAGGGCCGGGCACGTTATATATATATACATGATATGATGATTTTATCTACCGAGTCCCTCACTAGAGGGCCGGGACACGTTATGTATATGCATATGTACTACATGATATTGACATGCATGATTTATGTTTCAGAGGCAAGCCTTATGATTCTCTATACTCCTTATTTCAGTATGATTCTGTTTACTGTATTTCATGCTTTACATGCTCAGTACATATTCCGTACTGACCCCCTTTCTTCGGGGCTTCGTTTCATGCCACGTGTGTATACGGATGAGTAGAGGATATTAGTAGAAGATGTTCCAAATGGGATAGGCGAGCTCCATTTCCTTCCGAGTGCCGCCGAGTCAGAATATTTATGTTATGGTATCTTGGTTTATGTTAGAGACTTTGCAGACAGAGTCATGTATATAATATGTCAGTTTTGTAAGCGGCTCTGTAGGCCGATGTATCATTATGCATTATATTACAGATTTCATATGTTCACAGATTTTTCTCGATTTGAGAAAGATGAAAAGCATGTTTTTGAAAAGCTTTCATTGTGCACTCATTTCATGGTTTAAGGGCCCAGTATGATTATGAGTAACACGAGAGCCGGGTTCCTCTCGGCCCTTAAGTAAGGGTCGGGTGCCCATCATGCCCTATCGGAAATTGAGGTGTGACAAATTGGTATTAGGCAAGCAGTTCGTCCTAGGGGTTGTCTCGCAGTCGTGTCCAGAGAGTCCGTTTATGGTGTGAAGCGCGCCACATTTATAAACAGGAGGCTACGGGGCATCTAGGGTGGTTACTCTTCTTTCACATCTTAGATCGTGCCATAGAGCCGAGTCATAGGGAATGAGATTCCTTGCACTAACCTTTGATTTCAGCAGAAGAATGGCGTCGACAGAAGGAAGTAACTAGCGATATTGGAAGATACAAAGCACGCAGGTAAGCAAAGGTATGAAAGATATATGTCGGGTAAGATATTGAAGTACGATTGAAATACAAGTTGAAGATTAAAAAGGGAAAGTAAACAAGAAAGTGTAACAAAAAGGTGCTTTGAGTTGGGCATACGAGGTATGTTCATCATTTTTCATCGTTGTTGATATTGGGAGCCCCGTGAGGCCGTGATATGATATGATATATATATACATATGTTGGCCCCGTGAGGCATCGTTGGTATTTCGTATGCGTGCATGTTTTGAGATAGTAACAATTACGAGGAAACTCGCCAAAATTTTCCTTGAAATAAAAAGAGATGAGATATAGGTTTGTAATATGACTTGAAAGGTCGTGCAAATAGTAATGATAGATTTGACTAAGTTGCGAGTACGGCTAACATCGAGAAAGAAGTTAATTGCTGAATTGAGGATAATAATAATTAGAAGGTCGATATCGATATGGTAAAAAGAATTTGGAGGGGGCTTGTAATCCTAAGAGATGATTTAGAAAAAGGGTACTGGGTAAATCTTGATGGAGTGTTATTTAAGGTACCAACCGAATTGATAAGCGAGGATGAATTATGACGAGTTTATAGTTAAAAGAAGTAATAGTATGATTAAGATAAGAGTACGCAGGAAAAGAATTGTGATGCATATGAATGTATTGATAAGACAGGCTTGTGAGAAACGTTAAGGATAAAGTTGATCGAAAGGGTAAGAAATTAAGAATGTTACATTATAGGACTGATTATGAATAAGATATAATGTGAACATAGTGAGGATTGTTATGAAAATAAGTAAAGCCTAGTGAGAAAGTGGCCAAAACTATGATGTGATCTACGTAACTAGAATATAAAGGCAGGTGTGAAACGGAAAAGCGAGCTATGGACCGAATAAGGAAGGCTTATCAAGTTCTGTAGGGGAAGTTTGGAACAAGGAAATAAGAAGAAAAGAAAGATAAGAAGGAAACAAGAAGAGAGAGAGATAGTAATAGACCATGACGTGTGTAGCTAAGGATACGCGTACCATAAGCGACGGAATGTGAAAGATCCGGTTATAGAAAGGATGAGGAACGAGGTAAAATGAGAGCGAGTAAATCCAAAGGCCGATAACCAAGTATTTATAAGTAATGGCGATCGAGGTGTGTTCACCACCATTGGGAATCTAAAGTCTAGGACGGAAAGTAGTCATATCCATAGGTGAAAAGTGAATATTGAGGATTGAAAAAAAGGGTTAAAATAGTAATTGTGGAGTCGAAGAGTAAGAGACCCTTTCTAATTCGAGGGAGATATGTGTTATGAGAACGTTTCAAATCGTTAAGACTTCAACTTACTCCGACATGTGATGAAGGTCATGCGGTGAGGTGGACGCGATTATACTAGCATTAAAGCATCGTACTTTATTAGAGTTTCAAGGTTAAGCGTGCTGGAATGAGAGAAATTTTAGGATGGGTGACCCCCCTGGGAAGTTTTCTGAAAGTCTTACAAATTTAGACGTAAGAAGCAAATGAGAAGCTAGAGTAGACTAAGGGAAATTAGAGTATACAGCGTGGCCGAAACCATAAGAGGTCGCGTAGACGAGCGGATTAGACCGGTAAAGAGAAAGAAGATGCATCATGTACTAGAATTAGGGGTGAGTTGAATAGCGTTGGAAATATTTTGTAAGCAAGATAGTAGAAATTATATATATATACGTATGCACAAGATACCCCGTACCTGGCTATATCACGGATATGTGTATTCCGCAACCAAGGTGGCGGTATATGGAAGGCATTAATCGGACAGGGACGAAGTTCAAGTGAAAGGAAAAATAAATGGCACAATGTTACAAGGCAAGCTGATGCAGTTTTCACCACAGGTTAAGCTTGGAAAGTTCTAATACAATGATATTTAGAAAAGAAAGAAAGCGAGTAGCCGAAGGCAAGGGGATCAGAATGTCGGAATAAAAGTGCCGCCTAATTGAGATTGGAAAATGCGGACATAGGGCAAAGTATAATCGGGTAATAGTATAAGTACACCCCTAAAGGGGGGAAGCGGATGCAAGAGATGCAAGTGTAAGATGGAGACAATCAATACTACAATATATTTGATACGGATGCTTGGGCTATAGGTAAGATTCCTTGCCAGACAAGTTAGTAGAGATCCAAAAGCTAGCTAAAGGGGTAGAAGTAGGATGGTAATTGAGATAGTACTTTGAGAATTAATTGTGAGATCTTAAATGATATGACAATAGAAAGTGGAGATTTAAAGGAGAGATAAGACAAGAGAAAGATAGCGAGTAATTTACAGAGACATTGTGAAAGGCAACACCGCTATCTTTGGATTAGAGGCTAAGATGTGGACAATAGAGTTGTTCATTAATGATACGCGACCTATAAGTAGCAAGGGAGAAAAATAGAAAACCCCTATAGTAGAAAAATCAAGGAGTGAATAAAGGAAGGGAAAAGAGTATGACGGATAGGCTATAAACGAATGTTAGGGGCGGAAGGAATATGTGGAGCAGAGTGAACCAGAGAGGAGGAAAGATCGTGACTAAGATTGAATATACTTTATACAAGTCGTACAAGAGTAGTTATGTTACCCATGAATGCTAGGGATGAGACCAAGCAAATACTTAATGAGAAAAGTTTGGATTCAGCAATAACAATATGGTTACGAGATTTTGGGTGCATTAAGGAAAGATGTAAAGATGGTTTAAGCTAAATTACCGAGATAGAATTAGTACTGAGGACAAACAGGACATGGCTATGGTTGGACCAAAGATCTATCCCGATACCGGTTGTAAGAAAAGAGAGGGGCGAAGACAAAGTAAAACATAAGGATTAGTGAAGCCACACTAAGGTATTTTAAGCTAATTTGGGCACCTTCGCATATCCTTGTAAAGATTTCAACATCATGCGTGACCGAAAGTTGAGAGCAAGAAAGGGCCAATAGAAGGGTTTTAGCAAAAATAAAAAGAGAGGACACGATAATGAGAATTGAAGTTGAGTAAAGAGATTAGAACGATTCACAAGAGATAACGTGGCTACTAGAAAATTTATATGCAAATTCTTTCGAGTGATACCACCGATGATAGTTAAGCGGGATTTAAAGCATTAGATGAGGGACTTCAACGCTACTATAGCTAACTCCAAGTTACAAAAGGTAGAGCGACATGAAAGTCTTTTAAAGGAGTCAAAGAAATTCTTTATGGCGTAATTATCACCTACCGGCTGGATGATGTTAAAACTAAGTTAATCGGACGACATGATTCGACGGCCATTGATAAGGTAAAACTTATTCGGAAAAGGTCATATGTACGACGACAATATACGGGACGTCGGCACTTAGAGTTCCAGATTGGCGAGTGAGTATTCTTGAAAATATCACCCATGAAAGGTATAATGAGATTCGACAAGGAGGAGAAGTTTAACCCGAGATATATTGGACCTTATTACATTGTTCGTAAGGTAAGAAGGTGGCGTACTAAAGACGTGACTTTTGTTAAGGTATTGAGGCGGAACAATAACAGAATGAGATGACTTGAGAAGTTTAAGAGGAGATGAAGGAGAAATATGATTGGTAGACGAGATTGCATGTTATAGTAATAAAGGGAACTCCCCGAGATCCTTATAAGACCTTATGAGACTAGTTTAACATTCGAGGACGAATGTTCTAAGGGGAAGGATGTTATATCCCGTATTTTGTACGTTGGGACATTCCGAGTTAACTGCAAAGTTAAGGACAAGACTATTTTTACGAGGTAGAGACTTGTAACCTCCGATTTTGTTTTAATGCACAAGTTGCTTATAATTTTATTGGATGGAAATATTAAGGAAAAATTTGGGGCCAAAATAAAAATATTTCATGAAATAGGCCACAAATGGCCAAGTGGCCGTGTGTGAGCGGGCACCACCTATGACTTGGCCAATTGTCTTAAGCCATAAGATGAAGGCATGTGTTCACCTTATTTTGGCTATGTATATATATATATAGAGAGATGAGTCATGACAAAGCAAGATAATTATTCATCTTTCCAACTTAAGAAAGTTCAAGAAACTTGGAGAAAAAAAAATGGAGAACATTCGCCATGGCTTGGCCGAATATGGTCCCTAAATTTTGATCAAGAAAAATTATTTTCTTCTAGATTTTCAACCAATTGGAAGGTCCTTATAACATGGAGTAGTTGCGGAGCAAGCAAAACATCCGTTCTTGCAAAACACAAACTTAGCCAAGGGAAGAGTTAAGTGGAAAGGTAAGATTCAATCTCCTTTTACATGTGTTATGGATGATTTGAACGTGTTGTAGTGTGTAGAAATGGATGAAATTCATGAAATTATGGATGTTGGTGCTTGGCCGTAGGGGCTGTTTTGGTATGACAAGGAATGAACCAAATTTACCTAGTGTTTTGGTTGTTATTGTTGTGAATTCTATGATGTAAAATGAAGATTTAATGGTTCAAGTAGAAGTTGTAATCGTGTGGGCTGTTTTGGAAGCTAATGTGATTTTAATAAAGTTTCTTGTTTTTAAGAGAGATGATGTTGTTAACGTGTGATTGTTGGTATAGTTTGAATTTGGAGAGAGGAATGTGTTGTTGTTGTTTGTCAACTTTGGAAGGTTTCGGGTGTATTGTGTAATGGTTGGGTTGTTTTGAATATTGTGCGGATTGTTTGAAGTGTCTTGAATCTTGTTTGAATGATCTCGATTAGTATTTGAACATGTGAGCGTCGATGTTGGCTTGAATGTATGTAGTTGAATGGAAGATAAAGGGAATGTTGATGAGTTATGTAGAAAAGAGTTACTAACATTAGAATGCGTTTTGAATCAATTGTTGATGTCGTTAATATGATTGTTGGTATTGTTGTTGATGATTTGGCCGAGTTGAATTCTCGGGGTTGTTGAATTTATAGGGGAAGTGCTGCCCAAATTTCTGTAAATATGAAGCAATTAGCTTAAGATTGGATTCTAAAGTACCTATAGCTAATGCTTGGTGTCTAATGACGTTGTTGTAGATTTTGAGAAGCCGAGACTTAAGTTTGGATTAGCTTAGGAAGCGGACGAGATATGTAAAGCTTATCCTTTCTTTCTTTTGGCATGTCTTAGTTGTAAGTAGGCTATGATACGAGCCTCGAGGTAACTCTATTCTTAAGATCCGAGCATGTCTACGATTCTTATTCACCTCTTGATGTTGGCACTCTTAATATGGTCGAATTATGGTCCTTAAGTGTTATGTATGATTGGATTTCAAATGTTGAATAAAGAATTTTTTGTTCGTAAAAGATTCTATGTCTAATAATGACCATAACTTTCATAGACGGAATTGGATTGCTTTGATATGTTCGCAAATGATTCTATAACGTATAATGCCCATAACTTTCATGGCGCGGATTCGGATTGATACATGTCTACGATTCCTCACATTCCTTTTAATGCAACCCTAATGATATTTAGAACGAATTTGATATGACTATCGTTTGATACTCGGCGTTGAAAGATACTTATCTATTGAGTCTTAAAAGTGATTTTATGTGCATATGGTTTCTCACTATTCTGCTCGTGCGAGCTGTTATTACATCTTTCATTGCGTCCCGGGCCAGGGCATGTATTCGTGCAACTCCACTGCATTATTCACCGCGTCCCTCACTAGAGGGCCGGGGCACGTTATATGATATGTTGATGGCGCCACCATTATAGGATGGCCGAGTATGGTATACATGATGGAAAGGGATCTCCTTTACCGAGTCCCTCATTAGAAGGCGGGACACGCTATTCACCGAGTCCCTCGCGCTGGGAGGGCGCGGGTACGGTATATATATATATATATATATATATGATGACATGATGATATGATGATTTTATTCCTACCGCGTCCCTCACTGGGGCGGGAGCATGTTATATATACATGATATGATGATTTTCTCTACCGAGTCCCTCACTAGAGGGCTGGGACACGTTATGTATATGCATATGTACTACATGATATTGATATGCATGATTTATGTTTCAGAGGCAAGCCTTATGATTTTCTATACTCCTTATTTCAGTATGATCCCGTTTTTTACTGTATTTCATGCTTTACATGCTCGCATATTTCGTACCGACCCCTTTTCTTCGGGGTCGCGTTTCATGCCACGCGGTGTGTACGGATGAGTAGAGGATATTAGCGAGAGATGTTCCCGAGCGGGATTGGCGAGCTCCATTTCCTTGGAGGCCGCCGAGTCAGAATATTTATGTTATGGTATCTTGGTTTATGTTAGAGACTTTGCGGAGTCATGTATATAATATGTATATGTCTTTGTAAGCGGCTCAGAGGCCGACGTATCACTATGCATTATATATTACGATTTCATATGTTCACATTTTCCTCGATTTGAGAAAGACGAAAAGCATGTTTTTGAAAAGCTTTCATTGTGCACTCATTTCATGGTTTAAGGGCCCAGTATGATTATGAGTAACACGAGAGTCAGCGGGTTAGCTCGGCCCTAAGTAAGGGTCGGGTGCCCATCATGCCCTATCGGAAATTGGGGTGTGACAACGGGACAGGACCCCGTCGTGCCCAATCATGAGTATATACATATATGTACCAAAAGAATAATCAATGGCACCTCCGGAAGATGGAGTGCTCTCAAATCAGCTACTAGCTCCTACGGATCTGCACCGTCTCCCTGCCTACCTGTGGGCATGAACACAGCGTCCAAAGAAAACCTGACGTCGTCGATGAACATTGTACTAAGTATGTAAGGCGAGAATGAAGTAAGCATAATAAGGAAATTATAAGTCGTGGGATGAGGATACCACCTGTGTACTCTTTTAAGTATAGATACATTACGTATACATACTTCATACATAAGCATATCACGTGCATTATCATTTCGTATGCCTTATCATATCACATACACATCATCATGCCATACATGCATCATCATATCAATCATACATCATCATGTCGTTAACCCGCGTCCGGGTAACCATCATATGCCGCCTACTAGTGGTGTCATGCCCGACCCTCTAGGCTCGGTGTAAACATAGCAGCCCGCCTTAGCGGTGACATGCTCGGCCATTTAGGCGCGGTGTAACCATATGCAGCCCGCCTCTGTGGTGACATGCCCGGCCAATTAGGCGTAGTGGAATCATATCATCATACTCATCATGCATTTTGTCATCATCCATATCATAGACTCATCATTATTATTATTCATTTCATAGGCATATCATGGCTTTATCATAACTTATTATCATCATACATATATCATCAAATTACACATTAGAACTTGAAAGCAACTATAGTCAGTCGGGTGACGTAAGGTCGTGGACCCCCGATTACGTTATGGAGTAACCATAGTCGTTATGTCTCACCTTGGAGGGACTACATTTAAGGTGAGTGTACATGAGGAAGACATTAATGGATCGCAGTCAACATCATTAGCTTCGTGGACCCATCATATCGTGGTCTCTAGAATCTTTAGGCTTACACTTATCATTTCATTATCGTACTCATAGCGTATTTTTCTTATCTCGTGTGACCATTCATGAACATAGGCCTTTAGTCTTTCGGAATGTAGGAATTTCATGAAGAAAGAGGAAAATCATACATAGGATTAGTACCTTAAGAAGAAAGGTTAAGCCTTACATACCTTTGTCGTTTAACTATTCTATCGTCATTTCGTTCTCCTTTTAATGCGCTCGTATACCTTCAAGGGAATTCTTATCGACATTAGCTAGAAAATTATAAGAACGTACTTACTAAAGCTAGAGAAAATTGGGCAGCATCTTCTTTGTTTATACTACTTTCCGCCATATCCAATATCAACTCCCAACATTCATAACAACAATCGTCATTCATTTACGTTATTCGCATTTCACAATTTCACTCCAATTCTCCATAATCATGACCAAAGTCCATTATCGCATTCTTTCTCATACAATACTCATTCCATGTTCTAAATGTCATTTATAACGTATTTATAATCTCAACATATCCATTTTTCATGATTCAGCCCAACTACTACTCAACAATAACACTATTTACACATTTATGACCCATTTTCTATACTCTTCTACAATCCGAGTGTTTCAACCTACCAATACTTCAAACAACATGGAAAGGTCATGAAACTCACCTTATATGATGGAGGAATAAGCCTTGAATGATGATACACCTTTTGCACCAAAACCCTATTTCATCTCTCTTAGGATTTCTTGACTTGAATGGCGTTAATGTGTTTCTAACTCTTGATTCTTGTTGGTTTGATGAAGTTGATCATCAATTTCCTTTGAATTCTTGTGGTTGAAGTGTATGGAAATATTCTAGAGGTTTCTTGAATGGTGGAGATGAAAAATGAAATGAAAAGAAATGAAGGAGAGGTCCCTTATATAATTTCATCATCAGCCCCGGCCAAGATCTACGGACCAACATACGGTCCGTATGTTTTCTACTGGCCGTATGTTTGGCCGTAGATCTGGTCCAGTGAGATATGGTATACTGGGCTGGATCTACGATTGGACATACGGTCCATACATTTTATACGGCCAGTATGTCTGGCCGTAGGTTTGCCCAGTTTTCCGAGAATTGTTCTCGTCGACTCGTTTGATCTCCAATCCTTATGGAACCTTCTTAACACTTGTTTAATACCTCAATACCAATCTAAGGGACGTTATAAATCTTCCTCAAGGTACCATTTGAACATTGTTAACTCAATACTCAAAATTCTTATCCGATACACAACATGTGACTCGCTTTCCTTAACAACTTTCTTTCCTTAACTCGAATGTCTTTGGAAATCTTAATTAGGGCCATCAAATACTATTTCTTACTTGTCCAAATCTCGTATACATCATGCCCCTAGTTAATCTATTCGCTGTACGCTAAGGGGAAATTTTCCAAGGTGTAACATTGAATATGACCAAATCCTTCGGGCTCGGGTAAATTTGCTCATGTTGGATGGTTTAATTTCCTAGTTCAAAAAAATAAGGGGTATTATAGCTTGTAACGTATTAAATTAAAATAAATACTGAACCTCGACGAACTTATTTTCTTTGATTTGTTTACCTTGTAATCCTTATGAAATATCCGTACTATCATTCTAACCACCTATAAGCTTGGGATAACCTCATTTTTCTGCTACTTATGTTGTCTAACTTGTACGCTTTCTAACGCACGAAAATATGGGATGTAGCAATACTCATCTCGAATTCGCTTCACATGAGTCTAGCAAACTCATTACATAATTATTCATATCAGCAGACTTGAATTTTGATCTAATAGGAACAATGTATTATCGATCTTTCCCCTTGTGAATCCATTGTCAAGGAGAAATTTTGATAATCTTTCATACCATGCTCTTGGTGTTTGTTTCAGCCCATATAGGGCTTTATCTAGTTTATAAACATGATTAGGATACTCATGACTCTCAGATTCTACTGGTTGCTTCATAAACTTCTTCCTTTATGTATCCATTTAAAAAGGCCCTCTTGACATCAATCTGATAAAGTTTGAACCTTTTATAGGTTGCAAAGGCAATGAGCATGCGAATTGCTTCCATTGTAGTGATTGGTGAAAAGGTTTTGCTATAATCAATTCCTTCTTCTTGTTTATAACCTTGCACAACTAGTCTGGCCTTGTTCCTTGTAATTTTTCCCTGATCGTCTAGTTTGTTTTTGAATACCCATCTAGTTGCAATAACAGTTTTATAGCTGGGTTTTGGTTCTAGATGACATACCTTGTATTTTTCAAATTGATGTAGTTTTTCCTGCATTGCTATGATCCAGTCTACAACGAGTAGCGCCTTTTTGATATTTTTTGGCTCAATTTTTGATAAAAAGGTAGAGAAGGCGCAAAGATTTCTGGCCTTTTACCTTGTTGTGACACCTGTGTCTAAGCAAGTGATTGTATTTTCATGTAGATTTGTTTTCCTGTACTTCCATTTATCTTCTTGTATGATATATGTGTCTAATTCTTCATTATTGTCTTCTTGACAGGGTCCTCCCTTCTGATAATTGCTTAACATATCTTCATGTTCATCCACCGAACCTGGTTCATTGTTGTCGCCTCGTTAATTTCTTTAGTAGAGAGTGGATGTTATTTAGCTTCTGAAGGTCCAGGCTCGATGCTTATAGTTGTAACACCTCGTACCTTTAAACTAGGTTACATTCATGATTTGAGACTTAAAAGACTAGATGAGAAGTGCGGGAAATAAATTCGTCTCAGTTCAGCAAAATCCCATTTATACGACAAGTTATACGGACCGTGTATTATTGTACGGACCGTATAACCAGTCCGTGTAACACAGGTGGAGATTATAAGTTTCTGCCAAGTTTGTGAAAAACTTCGATACGGACCGTATAATATTATACAGACCGTATATTCAGTCCGTGAAACTCATTTGGGAAATTCCAGTTTCTGGAATTTTAATTATTTTCAAATACGACCAAGTTATACGGACCGTATAACTTTATACGGACCATATAAGTTGATCATATTCAGTTAAGTATAAATACGTCATGTTCAGTTCTTTATCACTTTTCACATTCCCCAAGTCCTAGCACGAAGATTTTCTTCTCTCAACAATCCAAAACAATAAGGTAAGCCTATTCCAACCATTCCAAGTGAATTCTAAAAGGTAAGCCTATTCCAACCATTCCAAGTGAATTCTAACATGTATCCATGATTTCTAAATAAGAGTTCATCATTCTTAACCTAGGGTTTTCAAGAAAACCCATCTCAAGGCTCAAGGTTTAATCTTTTGGAATTATTCTACAAAGTTCAGATTTTTGTTACGAGTTTGGAGCATTATCAGGTATGTAGGGTTACTATCTACGTGTGGGAACATCTTTATTCTTCCCCATGCCACTTCTTCCATAAAGTATGAAGTTATACAAAAACTTGGGTTTTTAACCATGCTTATGATAACCCTAGGTCCATGTACCATGCTATACTAAGTATTGAAGTATTATTAATCCATTATTGAGTTCTTTATAATTCATTATGATTATTGGGAATCTGTCTGTAATCCATAAAAACCCATACTTTGCATTCCATGGGTTCTTACATGTAAGTTATAATTTATTATGTCTATTTTCAAGAAAATACTCTACATGCTTTACATGTTTTCATGCAAGAATACTGTGAAGTGATATCCATGTACATGCAAGTTATGATTTATGAAAACCATGGGCTCAAGTGCCACCTACTTTCCATGTTCATGTTTTTGGGAGTTGTACAGATTACCGAGAAGGCTTCAAGCAGCCTAAAACTACGTTAGCCACCGTATGATAAGGATCGCTCCGCCCATGTTTAGGACGATTCCTTAATAATGATCGGATACTTTTGTGTTATATTTATATCTCATATCCCTGGCAAGGTATGGGAGCTCTGCTGGTAGGGTGCAAGTACCAGAACCATGTTGTTGGTTATATTTATGCTCTTCCTACTTATAATGTTTTTACTCATGTTATATCTACACGTATTCATGTTCATGACCAGACTTCAGTTTCAGTTTTAGTTCTACCATGTTATTTCATGTGCCATGTCTATTTCATTCAGTTGCTTTACATACCAGTACATTCAATGTGCTGACGTCCCCTTTATTGCCCGGGGGCCTGCATTTCATGATGCAGGTACGGAGTTACAAGACGACGCATCCCGCCGCAGATTTGCTCATATCCCCTATTGCGAGCCCCATCTCCTTTGGGGTTTAGTCAGTCATTTATCCTATAGTCGTTGTGCATTAAAGGTATGCTGGGGCCTTGTCCCAGCAAGTATGATTTTCCCTTTCAGACTTACGATAGAGGTTTCATAGACTAGACTAGTCAGTTATGTCATGTCAGATATTCAGAGTCATATAGCCATCTTTGGCTCATTCATGTTATTTCCGCACTCATGTTTAAATAAGTATTTTATTAAGTATTATGACTTATTATGTTTTATAAAGGTTCATCAGGCATTCACGTTATATTCCGATTATGATATGCCTCATAATGATTCTACAAGCCATGTGGTTCGCTCGGTCACATGTCGTAAGGCACCGAGTGCCGTGTTTTGCCCAGGCCATGGTTCGGAGCATGACAATAGTTTCTTTTGTATTCTATATATTGGGGGTTCTTCAGTTTCTTAATATTCATGCCTTTCTGTCAGGCCAATTTCTACGTCTTCATTGTCGTCATATTGGGTACCTATACCTTTTGGTCCATCTGATTCATTGAAGGTTACATGAACGCTTTCTTCTATGCGCCCAGTCCATATATTTAGAACTTTTTATGCCCTGTTGCTTGATGCATACCCAAGGAAGATTCCTTCGTCGCTTTTTAAATCAAATTTTCCAAGGTCCTGTTTTCTATTATTGTGGATGTAGCATTTTGATTTGAATAGCCTAAAGTGTGTGATGCTGGCTTCTTTACCTTCAATAATTTGTATGGAGTTTTTTCCAGTATTGACCTTATTAGGCATCCGTTGATGATATAGCATGTAGTGTTAACAACTTTGTCACGACCGAACCAGAGGGCCATGACGGGCACCCGGAGCTAAGCCACCGGACACTTCTTATCATACTTTCATAATCATATCTAGGTGAGCCACATGGCTAACTCGCTATTCCTTTGCATCAATAGTACAAATCTATTGGGCTAAGGCACTTTTATATCAACATCATCGACTATGCCCATATACATAGACACAAGCCAACAAGGCTAACAAAATGATGTACCAAAAATATGAGCCGACAAGGCTAAGAGACATCTAGCTATACACAACTGCCTACGAGCCTCTAGAGAGAGTATGTAACATCATAAAGACGGGAGAGGACCCCACCATGCCCATGTATGTACACAAAAGAATAGTACTAACAGCTGTAGCTCCGAATCAAATGGAGCTCCTCTAAGCAGTCTCTAATAAAGCAACCTAAGGGTCGAGTCTGTCTCCCTGTCTACCTGCGGGCATGACGTAACATCCACAAACAAAAGGACATCAGTACGAATAATGTACTGAGTATGTAAGGCATAAGTAATAACATGACAAAAGCATGAAGGATAACATGAGATAGAAGAGCCATTTATACCTCTTGAGACGTTCATCATATTTACTTACCCTTTTTCTAATGAAAACCTTCCATACATACACATATACATATAGTAGTACTATACCCGACCATGTAGGTTCGGTGTCATACATACCAGGCCATAACAAGGCTCGGTGTTATACATACCCAGCCATAACAAGACGGGGTGTTATATGTACCCAGTTGTAGCGGTGTGCGTGCAGTAGATATCATACCCGGCCACATAAGCTCGGTTTTATAAAATAGCCATACATATATATATACACTCATAGGAGTATGTGGGTATTATCAACATCATCATCATCACTATGCCTTTCCTTAGAGGGGCAACTATCTTAGGATGAGATCAATGGTATCATGGGAGTATCAAGGCTTATGAGCTTTAGCATTTCTAGAAATGAGGGCGTCATAGAAGACATGGTAAATTTCATGAATAGGTGTACAACAATGGAATCATGCCTTAAGAAAGAAGGGTTAGCCTGGCATACCTTTATGTCTTCTTAACTACTTAACGTTTACCTCCAAAGCCCGAGAAATCTACATTCAAGAGGGTTCATACCAAGGTTAGTCTTCAAGGACACTCTCAAGTCCAACTAGTATAATTCGTAAGCTAGCGAAAATTGGGAAGCATTTTCCCTATTTCATCTACTTCTACCATATTCCAAAACAACTCCCAAACAAAAATAACAATATCCACAATATCGTAATCAAGTAGTTATATTCAATTAAGTCTCAAAATTCATTCTCACAATCAATTTACATGAACAACTTCAACACAACCCTTTTGTACACTTGTGCACAATGCTTCCTCGTCATCATTACCAATATCCATAACAATACTATACTCATAACATGCCAATGATTATAACTTAAGTTAATTTATAACTCAAACCCATGAACTCTATTTTCATTCTTCTTCCTTCAACCAAATGGTACAACAATCAAACAACCTTAACCATATGCAAGAGATGTAAAAACTTACCTTAATCACACAACAACAAGCCTTTGATCAACTTACTCCACTAAAGTGAAATTTCCAGTCATCAACACCAAAAGGAAATCTTGAGCTTCACAAACCCTAGTAAGCTTCTTAGCAATTAAATCTCTTGATTCTCTTGGATTTAGCTTGGATTAGTTTATAGACTTGGAGAGAGGGTTTTGGAGAGCTCTAGAATCTGATTTGGGGAAATAATGAATCCAAATGAGGTGAAACAAAATATATAAAGCGTAACTTAAAAGCCCGTCGGGCATTTTGACACCCACTTTGACGGACCGTCAAAATTCCTACGGTCCGTAAAATGGACCGTCAATCTGCCCAGCCCAACATGCCTCACTGTGACTATTTCACGGTGGTGGCTCCACCATTTGACGGGCCGTCAAACCCCCTACGTTCTGTCAAATGATCCGTCAAACTGTCTTTCTCTGATAAATTGCTCCCTTCGATTCGTTTGACTTCTAATCCTTATGGAACCTTCTTGGCACTTGTGTAACATTTCATTAACCATCTAAGGGGCCCTATATCTCCTCCTCAAGTCATTACTAAAAAATAGTATAACTGAATCATTGCGAAATCTTCCCGAATATGACTCACATTCTACTTCTTTCAACGAACTTAATTCCGCCGATTCATGTGACGTCAAAATCTTAAGGTATGCGCTTAAAGTTATCAAATACTCTCCTTATTCTCATAAGAACTTCATGTCCACCTTAGGCTTACGTTAGTCTACTCATCGTGCAACAACTCGAAATTTCCGAGATGTAACGTTCCTCCCCCCTTTGGAACATTTATCCTCGAATGTTAGACTCTTAGGGATCATTTCCTCTCTATTATTGTTTCTCCATACGACTTTTACAGAAGCTACATCTTTAGTTCTGAGTCTCCGAATCTGCCTATCTAGAATGGCAATAGGAACTTCTTTGTAAGACAATAGCTCGGTGACTTGGACATCATGTACTGGTACAATTCTGGAAGGATCTCCAATGCACTTGCGAAGCATCAATACATAGAAAATCGGATGGATTGACTCCAAATTCGAAGGTAGATCTAATTCATAGGCCACCTGGCCTACCTTGCGGACAATCTCATAAGGCCAAATATACCGGGGACTAAGCTTGCCCTTTTTACCAAACCTCATGACGCCCTTCATCGGCGACACCTTTAAGAATACCCAATCCTTCACTTGGAACTCCAAGTCTCATCGACAGTTATCTGCATAAGATTTCTGATGACTCTGAGCTATTAATAATCGATCCTGGATAAGTTTGACCTTTTCTATGGCTTGCTGGATCAAGTCTGGCCCAATTAGTTGGTTTCTCCCACTTTGAACCACCCAATTGGTGATCTGTACCTGCGCCCATATAAAGCCTCATACGGGCCATTTGGATGCTGGAATGATAACTGTTGTTGCAAGCAAACTCAATAAGCGGTAAGTGATCATCCTAACTACCTTCAAAATCCAACAGACACGCCCGTAACATATCCTTGAGAGTCTGGATAGTACGCTCAGCTTGCCCATCAGTCTGCGGATGAAATGCTATACTAAGGCTCACCTGAGTCCCCAAAACTTCTTGAAAAGATTTCCAGAGGTTGGCTATAAACCGTGTCCCTCTATCGAAAATAATAGATACTGGGACACCATGGAGTCGCACTATCTCCTAGACATAAAGCTTTGCAGAATCTTCAGCTGCGTATATAGTTCTAACTGGTAGGAAATGAGCTGACTTCGTAAGTCTATCCACAATTACCCATATAGAATCATATTTATGCTTAGAACGAGGTAAGCCTACGATGAAGTTCATATTAATCACTTCCCATTTCCAAGTTGGAATTTCCATAGCTCGCAACAATCCACCGGGCTTTTGATGCTCAATCTTCACCTACTGGCAGTTAGGACATTGAGCCACGAATTCCGCTTTGTATTTCATCATTCCATTCCACCAATATATGGATTTAAGATCATGGTACATTTTCGTTGCTCTGGGATGAACAGAATAAAGGGAACAATGGGCTTCTTTCAAAACCTGATGACATAATCCTGCATTATCGGGAACACACAACCTGCCTCGACATCGGAGAACTCCATCTTCAGAAATCTCAAAGGATGACTTTTTCTTCTGAGGAAGTGTATTTCTGTAATGAACTAGTATGGGATCCTCATACTGGCGCTCTTTCACCTCAACTACCAGTGACGAAACAGCTGAATTCTGGATGGTAGCTCCCATATTGCCCGAGTCCATTACCCGACCTCCTAGGCTAGCTAATTGCTGGAGCTCACGAGCTAACTCTCTTTTCTCTGGCTGAACATCACATAAGCTACCCATAGATCTACGGCTAAGAGCATCGGCCACAATGTTCGCCTTCCCAGGATGATATAGAATGTTAACATCATAATCTTTTAATAACTCCAACCATCGCCTTTGCCGTAAATTCAACTCTTTTTGCTTGAAAATATACTGAAGGCTCTTGTTATCCGTATAAATATCAACATGAACACCATACAAATAATGTCTCCACATCTTCAATGCATGAATCACCGCAGCTAACTCAAGATCATGAGTTGGATAGTTTTTCTCATGTTTTCGCAATTGTCTCGAAGCATAAGCAATTACTGTACCATGGTGCATCAACACATATCCTAACCCAACGCCTGAAGCATCACAATAGACGACTTAGACTTCCGCTTCTTCTGGAAGCGTCAGAACTGGGGCCGAATTTAATCTATTCTTTAACTCTTGAAAACTCCATTCACAAGCATCCGTCCATTGAAATTTAGCCGCTCGAGTCGACTTTGTTAGTAGTGCAAAATAGAAAAAAGCCTTCTACAAATCTTCTCAGACACCGTCAAGCCCGTAAAAACTACTAACCTCCGTAGGTGTTTTAGGCCTTGGCCAAGTCTTTACAGCTTCAATCTTCTGGGTATCCACCCGAATATCATCAGCTGGAATAACATGCCCCAAAAAAGTCACCGAATTCAACCAAAACTCACACTTTGAAAATTTTGGAAATATCTCCCGAGCGTGAAGAACTCTAAGAACAGTACGTAAATGATCTGCATGCTCTGCCTTAGACCGAGAATATACCAGGATATCGTCAATGAACACAATCACAAGCAAGTCTAGGAAAGGACTGAACACATTGTTCATCAAATCCATAAATACTGCCGGTGCATTAGTTAGCCCAAACGACATTACCCGGAACACGAAATGACCATATCTAGTTCTAAAGGCTGTCTTAGGAATATCTTCCTCCCTGACTCTCACCTGATAATACCCGAATCTCAAGTCTATCTTTGAAAACCATTTGGCACCCTGCAATTGATCAAATAAATCATCAATCTTTGGAAGCAGATATTTATTATTGATCGTCACCTTATTCAGTTGTCTGTAATCAATACACATTCACAAGGAGCCATCTTTCTTTCTTACAAACTGTCACGACCCAAATCGATGGGCCAAGACCAGCGCCCGAACTGGACACCCGTATATGAACCTGCTCGATATGATCAGACCGAAACTGGAAACAATATGGCAATCTGTAAAAGCACGCTGTAAACTCATCATATCATACATCAAAAAGAACTTGTCTCTTGAGAGGCCACAGCTAACCAAACATAACAAAATATGCAAGCCGATAAGGCTGCCACTATGCACGGAAATATCCAAAACGAACTACATCTGCATAGCCGATCAAACCGTATATACGCAACCCACAAATGTCTACAGACCTCTAAGGGTATAACAGAGCCTATGTCAAAGGATTCAGACAAAAACGACTCCGAGCTCCGAACACTAGAGTCTCTCCCAAGCGAACTGAAATCAAGTCCTAAATCGGAGGATCACCAAACTGAGTATTTGTACCTGCGGGTATGAAACGCAGCCCCAGAAGAAAGAGGGTCGGCATTTAATAGTGTGAGGTATGTGAGGCATGAAATCAACATGTACATAAAATCCTAGAAAACATTTGAGACATGTCAATGAATGGGCAAAATAAATGCATCAAGACAACTATATCAAAGAAACACATATATCCATAGAAATATCACAACAAAGGCACGGCGTCACCCCGCTAACCGTGCCATATATATACACACCACCACAAAGGCCACAACATCACCCCCAATCAACCGTGCCATACATATACACATCACAACAACGCGCGTCACCCCCCCCTCACAATCGTGCCACACATATACACACATCACAACAAAGGCCACAGCACCCCCATCCGGCATACATACACATCACAACAAAGGCCACAGTGTCACTTCCTGTCAACTTTGCCATATATACACACAACAAAGGTCACAGCGTCACCCCCTGTCAACTGTGCCTTATATATAAATAACAAAGGTCGCAGCGTCACCCCCTGTCAACTGTGCCTTATATATATACAACAAAGGTCACAGCGTCACCCCCTGTCAACTGTGCCTTATATATACATGAAGAATGAAAATGAGTGCGGTACGATAATCAAAATGAAATAATAGAACTCGTAATGTCACAAAATAGCTATACACATATATTATACTCATGGCATGCATAGGATTTCAACTAAAACTATCGCTCTATCCCACCTGAAGGAACAATTTATAAGGTGAGATCAACAATAATAAAATTAATCGAGAAAATCATGAAATAGCTTAACATTTTTTACATCATCGTTGAAATCATATTTGAGACCTTTAAGCATAAAATCATCCTCAACGTAATCCTCATTAAAACATTCTCATTTTTAACATCATAAGAAGCTTTAAGAGTCATAAACTTCTAGCTTTTGAAATCAAGGAGGTTATGGAAACATTTATGGACTCATACCATAGGAATCATTCCTTTGAAAGAAAGGGACGAGCCTTAACATACGTTTCGGTCGCCTTAGTCGTTCAACGTTATCCTTCCAAGCTCGTAAATCTACATATAAACCATTCATACTATTATTAGGCTCAATGTCATACGCTCATCTTAAGTCTTCAATTTAATTCCGTTTAGAATCTGCCTAAATTCGGGCAGCACCTCCCCTATTTATATGCCTAGCCCAAAATCACAATCCAACAACCAACAACAACAACAATACCAACATCACAACAATATAATCAACACCAATAGGCTCCATAAAACATCCCACATGATGTTTTTCAAATTTCTCAACTAACCATAACAATATCCACAATACCATAATCAAAGAATTATATTCAATTTAATCTCAAATTAATCCAAAATCTCCTTTCAAATTCATTCCATGGTCATCGTCTTCACTTTAATAATTTGCAACTTCTATACTATGATTCTCTTCTTTTATAGGACTTGCTAAACCTTCAAATCAACTTAATCATGAGAAATAGGATGGAGAACATACCTTACACTAGAAGAACTTCACCCAACTCAATTTATTCCAAGACCAAATTTATCACAACATTAAGTGGAGACAAGAACAATCCTTCTCCATGACTTAGCTTGGGGCTTTAGAGTTTAATCCTCTTTTGTGATGGTATAGAATGTTTTGGAATGGTGGAGAGCCTTCAAGAATATTCTTGTAGTGGAGAGAGAAGTGTGGAAAATTCTAGAAAGGTGTGAAGAGGTTAGGGGGTTCTAGAGGATTAAGGAGTTGAAGAAAAATGACTAAAATGAAGTGTAGAAGTCCTTTTATAGGTGCCAAATTCGTATTGGGCCCGGTCAAAACATAAGTGGGCTTTTAAGTGGATTTTCCGAATCTCCATGGTTCGGCTTCCTCTGACTGTCCGTTTTAAAATGCCCATAACTCCCTGCTCCGATGTCGGATTGATGAACGGTTTGTTGCATTAGAAACTAGACTCGATGAACTTCATTTTAGGCATTTAAAACACCTTAAAAATCCTCATATACCAGGAGATATACCCCTCTAAAGTTGACCCAAAATTCTATCCAGAATTCTGCCAACTTTTTTTCTAAATTTTCGACAAACTTATTTGCTTCGCGTTGCTTGGTCCCGGAATCTTCTAAAACTCTCCATACATGGTATTTATCATTAATCATACTTGATAATGGTCATGTCCTTTGGTTTCAAGGTTGTCCTTCCCGGTTACGACTTAGGAGATCGTAATTCATCCTTTACTTCATTGTTACGAACTTCCCATGGCTTATACCTTTCAAAACTTCATGGAACGTCTCCAATACTCCATTAATATGGTGAAGTACGTGGCATGATCATGCACTGAGAATGCGAGGTGTAACATCCTCCCCCCCTTAGGAACATTCATCCTCGAATGTTGTAGCGTGCGAGCTTACGACGCTTTTATTAGTTTCTTGAAATGGTTGTCCTCTTTTAGTTCGTGATCTCCATGCTCTTATACTATGGGCTCATTTTCACACCCTAATTTTCGATAGGGCAT
>NC_081344.1:40107608-40143517 GCF_029784015.1 Lycium ferocissimum | reverse complement strand
TAGGCTCAACGTCATCGCTCTCAAGCCTTAATTTAATTCCTTTTAGAATCAAAAATTGGGCCACCTCCCTTTATTACACCTCGAAAAATTTCCCGTTAAGGTACAGTAAATAGGTTAACGAAGGGTACGAATTATACGATGTCTTGGTAAGTAAGAAATAGCATCTGATGATTCTAAATGAGATTTCAAAGACATTCGAGGTAGGAGACGGAAGTTGTTAAGGAAAGCAAGGTATATGTTGTGTGTCGGGTAAGATTTACGAGTATCGAATTAATGATGTTTTGGAAAAGAGTTATAATGTCCCTTAGATTGGTATTGAGGTGCTAAACAAGTGTCAAGAAGGTTCCATAAGGATTGGAGGTCAAACGAGTCGACGAGAGCGAACTTCGGAAAACTGGGCATTATACGGCCAAACATACTGGCCGTATAAAACATACGGGCCGTATGTTCAACCGTATAACCTGCCCAGAATGGCAACTCCGCTGGACCAAATATATGGCCAGACATACGGTCCATATAATTTATACGGACCGTATGTTGGTTCGTAGATTGGTATCGGGCCAGATTTTTAAAAATGATATAAGAGATCCCAAGTTCATTTATTTCATTTCATTTTCACCTCACACCTCAAGAACACTTTAGAACCCTCTCTAATCTTCATCCATAAGAACTCAAGAGGGATTTGTGATCAACTTCATCAAACCAACAAAATCAAATGTACACATTAAAGTTCATCCAAGCCAAGGAATTCCAATGGAAGGGAACTAGGGTTTTGGTGCAAGAGAAGTATTTTCACTCAAGGCTTATTCCTACACTATCTAAGGTAAGTTTTATGATCTTTTCATATTGTTTAAGGTAATGAGAGGTTGAAAGACTTAGATTATGGAAGGAGATAGAAAATGGGTCACAAAGATAGGAATAATGAAATTGTGAGTAGTAGTTTGGAGTGAATCATGAATATTGATATGTTGTGATTGTAAGTATGCTACAAGTGACATTTAGAACATGGGATAAGTATTATATGTGAGAAAATGCAATAGTGAACTATGACCATGATTATGGAGGAATTGAAGTGAAATTGTGAAATGTGGATAATGTAGATGAATGGTGATTATTGCTTATAATATTGTGAATGTTGTTATGGATGTTTGGGAGTTGATATGGAATATGGGGAAAGTTGTATAAACAAAGGAAATGCTGCCCAATTTTCTCTAGCATTATAAGCATGTTCTTATAATCGATTAGCTAATGTTAATACGAACTTTCTTCAAGGTAGAAACGCGAGCATCGAAGGGGAACGATCAAACGATAGTATAGCTAAACGAAAAAGGTATGTGAGGCTAGTCCTTTCTTCCTAAGGCATGAATCTTATGGCATGATTTTCCCTCCTTCTCCATGAATTTCCTACATTCCGGAAAACTAAGAATCTATGTTCATGAATAGCCGTATGTGATAACAATAAGAGATACATTATGAGCACGATAATGATGATGATCAGCTTAAGTCTAAAAATTCTAGAGTTCACGATATGATGTTTCTACAAAGCTAATGATGTTAACTACGATCCATTGATGTTGTTTATTGTATACACTCACCTTATATGCTAATTCCTTCAAGGTGAGGCAAAATGCTTATGAATGCTCTATAATGGAATCGGGGGTTTACGACCTTATGTCACCCCGATAAAGTATAGTTGTCTTGAGTTTCTATGCATGCATTATGATGAGTAAATGATGATGATATTACACCGCACCTATATGGCCAGGCAGACACCGCTAAGGCGGGCAACGTATACACCATGTCTATATGGCATGGGCAGACACCGCTAGTGGGCGACATGAGATGGTACCCCCAGACGCGGGAGGCCTAGACGCGGGCTAATGATTATCACACCGTACCTATAAGGTCGGGAAACTTATACATATATGCATACATGATATGACGATTGATATTTGGCACAAATATCGTGTTTTGCGTCATTTTACATCCTACTCTTATGACTTTTATCGCTTAATTCGTGATGCAATCGTCGTATTTGAACTTATGTCGTCATATTCCATGTGCATAGGTACGAAGATGACAAATGATGGAAAACGGTGCTTAAAGTGAGGGATTTGGAAGCATATGACGAGTAGACAAAGTGACGAGTTGAAGATCGATGAACAAAAAGAGAAAGAAACTGAACTGAAGGCACGCTTTTCATCCGCATCGCGTGAAGAAAGCGGACACATGACCAGGCATCAGAGCCACGCGATCCTTCTGCATCACGGAAGAAAATCTTGAACCCCCAGAACCTTGCGCAATCCTTCCGCGATGCGGAAGGAAAGCGGAACTCTGCGCGGTTCTCCCGATTCGACTAGGATTTGGTTTCCTTATTTTTTATTTTTACCCTAGACTATATATAGACGTTTTATTTTGCTGAGAACGTGTGCTGGGATTTATTCAAGGATTTGTAAGCCACCGTTCTCTTTTTCTCTCTCTAGGTTTCTTTTATTTTTCATCTTTTTCAACCCTAGGTTAATCATGACTTCTTTTGTCCATGAACGAATCATGAGTAGCTAAACTTCTTAATTCTAGGGTTGTGGCGAAAGACTTGAAGGTTGATTGGATGACAATTATTATCTATTAATTTTTCATATTTTGGGGTGCTTATTTATTCTTGATCTTAATTGTTTGATTATCTGGCCAATAGTTAGACACTATCTGTGGTGCGCGAATTGAACTTGAGAAGGGAATTCACGTACGTAATAAGAATAAATAGAGTTTGTTCGATTTAATCGTTTCGCTATTGAGGATAGAGATATACCCTTTAGCCCTACTTAGTTTAATACGGAGAAATAAATGCGTTCTTGTTACCTCTGATGACCATAGAGATATAGGCATTATAGTAACATCTACAGGCTTGTGAGTAGTTCGAGAGAATATCACAAAGTATAATTAACCCGTCAACTAGTAACCCAGGAAATAAAATAGGTGGAATTGTCTGAAGATCAACTGGATTGTCGAAAGCCATAACCCTAGATCTTTGTCTCATCTGTTAATTCTTACAATCTTTGTTAAGATATTCCCAGTCACAAAAACACCCATCACAAATTGTTTACTTTTAAGTTTTAGTTTAGTACAATAAACATCTTGATTTTCACTTTCTTGAATAGTTTCATCCGAATTTGAATTAGCTTAACAGTAGAATCTAAGTCTCTGTGGGATCGATATCTGGACTTAACCGTCTATATTACTTGTACGACCACGTATACTTGCGTGTGCGTTTGGGAGCAACAATGATGATTATGAAGTAAGCCAGCATGCATTATTTCATTTATCATTGACAGTCAGTTACAGGTTGCTCCTCATTTGATGCTTCCTTATTTCATTGACGTATTATTATTGTTTATGCCTTACATACTCAGTACAATGTTCGTACTGACGTCCGTTTTCTTTGGACACTGTGTTTATGCCTCCAGGTAGACCGGGAGGTAATCCAGACTCATAGGAGCTATCAGCTGACTTGAGGGCACTCCATTGTTCCGGAGGTGCCATTAACTTATTCTTTTGTGTATATATATGTAATTTGGGCACGACGGGTTCCTGTCCCGTCCCTATGTCTAGCATTCTAGTAGAGGCTCGTAGATACGCATGTGTGGGTAGTATGGTCTCACGGTTTCTACTCGTATGTATATGCATTATTTTGATTTTGATAGCCGAAGGGCTTATGTATATAAAGTAAATATATTTCAAGTGAAAAATGGTTTTCCTATGATTTGAGTATAAGACCAATGAATGAATGCTTGATGTGTATGATGGGTAATGGTATGAGCGGTGCTCGGTGGTTAGCCCCGGGTACCCGTCATGGCCCCTAGCCGGGTCGTGACAGTTTATATGCCTAGCCCGAAATCACAATCCAACAACCAACAACAACAACAACAACAACAACAATACCAACATCATAACAATATTATCAACACCAATAGGCTCCATAAAACATCCCACACGATGTTTTCCAAATTTCTCAACTAACCATAACAATATCCACAATACCATAATCAAAGAATTATATTCAATTTAATCTCAAATTAATCCAAAATCTCCTTTCAAATTCATTCCATAGTCATCGTCTTCACTTTAATAATTTGCAACTTCTATACTATGATTCTCTTCTTTTATAGGACTTGCTAAACCTTCAAATCAACTTAATCATGAGAAATAGGACGGAGAACATACCTTACACTAGAAGAACTTCACCCCACTCAACTTCTTCCAAGATCAAATTTATCACAACATTAAGTGGAGACAAGAACAATCCTTCTCCATGACTTAGCTTAGGGCTTTGGAGTTTAATCCTCTTTTGTGATGGTATAGAATGTTTTGGAATGGTAGAGAGCCTTCAAGAATATTTTTGTAGTGGAGAGAGAAGTGTGAAAAATTCTAGAGAGGTGTGGAGAGGTTAGGGGGGTTCTAAAGGATTATTGAGTTGAAGAAAAATGACTAAAATGAAGTGTAGAGGCCCTTTTATAGGTGCCAAATTCGTATTGGGCCGGGTCAAAACATAAGTGGGCTTTTAAGTGGATTTTCCGGATTCCCGCCCAGCTTCGGGTTCCTCTGGCTATCCGTTTTAAAATGCCCATAACTCCCTGCACCGATGTCAAATTGATGAACGGCTTATTGCGTTGGAAACTAGACTCGATGAACTTCATTTTAGGCTTTTGAAATACCTTAAAAATCCTCATATACTCGGAGATATACCCCTCCAAAATTCACCCAAAATTCTGTCCAGAATTCTACCAACTTTTTTTTCCAAATTTTCGACAAACTTATTTTCTTCGCTTTACTTAGTCCCGGAATCTTCTAAAACTCTCCATACATGGTATTTATCATTAATAATACTTGATAATGGTCATGTCCTTTGGTTTCAAGGTTGTCCTTCCCGGTTACGACTTACGAGATCATAATTCATCCTTTACTTCGTTGTTACGAACTTCCCATGGCTTGTACCTTCCAAAACTTCATGGAACGTCTCCGATAATCCATTAATATGGTAAAGTACGTGGTATGCTCATGCTTTGAGAATGCGAGGTGTAACACAAATAACATGGGTGCCCCCCACGGCGATGAACTAGGCCTAATAAAGCCTTTCTCGAGCAAGTCCTTCAACTGTTCCTTCAACTCTTTCAACTCTGCAAGAGCCATCCTATAAGGAGGAATAGATATAGGCTTAGTATCCGATAGCACATCAATAGCAAAATCAATCTCTCGGTCTGGGGGAAGGCCTGAAAGCTCATCCGAGAATACATCCGGAAACTCATTCACTACGGGGACAGACTGAAGAGTTGGCGATTCGGCTTCTATATCCTGAACCCGGACTAAATGGTAAATACAACCTTGGCAATAATTTTCCTTGCCTTGAGACAGGAAATAAACCTACCTTTCGGGGATGCTGTATTTCCCTTCCATTCGAAAGCTCGTTTGCCCGAAAACTGGAAGCAAGCCATTTTTGTTCTACAATCAACATTGGCATAGCAAGAAGCCAACCAATCCATGCCCATGATAACATCAAAGTCCACCATTTTTAACTCATGTAAATCAGCCATAGTACGATGATCACAAATCACAACGACATAATTTCTATATACTCGACTAGCTATCACCGGTTCACCAATGGCTGTAGATACCTCGAAAGGCTTGTTGGACTTCGGTTTTACCCCAAATCGACTAGCAATATAAGGAGTAATATATGACAATGTGAAGCCTGGATCAATTAATGCATATACATCATGAGAAAATACCGATAATATACCTGTGACAACATCAGGGGAGGACTCAAGATCCTGTCACCCTGCCAGAGTATAAACACGGTGCTGAGGACCACTAGAACTTGGTGCTCCACCTTTACCTCTATCACGACTGACTGGTGTCTATGAGCCCTGCCCCGGAGGGCGTATAGATGATGAAGACCCAGCTGCTGACCCTATGGCCTTGATCCTACCCCTACCACCTATCGATAGACAGTCATGAATGATATGGCTTGGCCGACCGCAGGCATAGCAAACATCTGAACCTAATCAGCACTGTCCCCAATGTAGCTTCTCATACTGAGAACATCGTGGTAGGGGTGGTCTTGCCTGGCTCGAGTCACCCCTGTTATGAGAACCCAAAGCTTTGAAACTCTGACTCGATTTGGAGTGGATAGGTCTATCAAATCTCTGGCCCGTAAACCGTGGAGGCACACTAGTCATGGAATGGCCTGAATGCCTAAAAAACTGCTATCTTTGCCCTCCTATGAACTCACTAGTCGGACCCGAAGATCTATCCCTCTTACTATAGCTCCTGTCATGCTTACGCTCACTCCCTTGTTGTTGCTGTCGTTCTTCTAGATTCTAGGCATGGGTCTGGATGCGAGAAATATCCATACTATCCTGAAGTGCGGCAGTCAAGCACTTATCTATCAAATGATGCCCTAAGCCACTCACAAACCGATGCACACGATCTCCCATATCTGCTACCATGACGGAGCATACCTAGCCAAAGAATTGAAGCGGAGGCTATACCCTAGGGCACTCATACTTTCTTGTCTAAGATTCAGGAACCTGTCAGCTCTAGCCCGCTGAACCTCGAGTGGCAAGCAGTGTCAGAGAAAAGCATCGACAAACTCTTGCCATACCGGGGGAAGTGCATTGACTCCCCTAGAAAACATCCAAACCTTATACCAATGAACCGCAACATCTTGTAGTCTATAGGAGGCCAACTCTACCGATTCGACGTCCGAAGCATGCATTAACCGAAGTGTCCACAACATTCCATCAACAAAGCTCTGAGGGTCCTCATCCAATTTTGACCCGAAGAATTTCGGAGGGTTCAAGCTAATAAAATCACGGGCTCTAGCACTCACCACCCTATCACTATGACCCGTACGCTGCGGCTGAACCTGAGCGGCAACTAACTAAGTCAACAAATGGATGGCCTCTTTCACTTTTTGGCGTGAGACATCCGGTGGAGGAACTGGGAGTGTCAGAGCTGGGGCTGAGGCTCCCTCATGCTCCTCTGAAACAGGTGGTGAGTGAGAGGACCAAGATGGAACCTCATTCTGGGAATAACCCTCCTCTATATCTGTTAGCGGTACTCTCTCAGCCCGCCTTCGTGCCACTTTCTTGCCCTTTTGGGCTGCTGTAGTTTGTCTCTTTACAGGCATCGCTGAAAAATATAACACACGGTTAAGAAAAAGAGAAATCCTTATATTATGGCTCTATCGCACGATCTATGAAGAAAAGAAGGTCATTTATTCCTAAATGCCCGCAGCCTCTTAGTTATAAGTGTGGCGCGCAACACACCCATAAAAAAGACTTTACTAGACACGGCTCGTAGACACACACCCTAGGACGGAACTGCTCTGATACCACTTTTGTCATGACTCAACCAGAGGGCCATGATGGGCACCCGGAGCTAAGCCACCGGGCACCTCTCATCATCACTCGGAGCTAAGCCACCAGGCACCTCTCATCATACTTTCACAATCATATCTAGGTGAACCACATGGCTAACTCGCAATTCCTGTGCATCAATAATACAAGTCTCATCGGGCTAAGGCACTTTTATATCAACATCATCGACTATGCCCATATACATATACATAAGCCGACAAGGCTAACAAAATGATATACCAAAAATATGAGCCGACAAGGCTAAGAGACATCTAGCTATACACAACTGCCTACGAGCCTCTAGAGAGAGTATGTAACATCATAAAGACGGGAGAGGACCCCGCCATGCCCATTTATGTACACAAAAGAATAGTACCAACAACATTGCGGACTCGAATCAAATGGAGCTCCTCTAAGCGATCTACGATAAAGCGACTAAGTGTCGAGTCTGTCTCCCTGTCTACCTGCGGGCATGACGCAGCGTCCACAAACAAAAGGACGTCAGTACGAACACTGTACTGAGTATGTAAGGCATAAGTAATAACATGAAAAAAGCATGAAGGATAACATGAGATAGAAGAGCCATTTATACCTCTTGAGCCGTTCATCATATTTACTCACCCTTTTTCTAATGAAAACCTTCCATACATACCCATATACATATAGTAGTACTATACCTGACCATGTAGGTTCGGTGTCATACATACCCGGCTATAACAAGGCTCGGTGTTGTACATACCCAGCCATTACAGGCACGGTGTTACACGTACCCAGCTGTAGTGGTGTGCAGTAGATATCATACCTGGCCACATAAGCTCGGTTTTACAAAGTAGCCATACACACACACACACACACACACACACACACACACACACATAGGAGTACGTGAGTATCATCAACATCATCATCATCATCACTATGCCTTTCCTTAGATGGTCAACTATCGTATGATGAGATCAATGATATCATGGGAGTATCAAGGGTTATGAGCTTTATCATTTCTAAAATTGGGGGCGTCATAGAAGACATGGTGAATCTCATGAATAGGTGTACAACAATGGAATCATGCCTTAAGAAAGAAGGGTTAGCCTTACATACCTTTATGTCTTCTTAACTACTTAACGTTCACCTCCAGAGCTCGAGAAATCTATATTCAAGAGGGTTCATGCCAAGGTTAGGTTTCAAGGACACTCTCAAGTCCAATTAGTATAATTCATTAGCTAGCGAAAATTAGGCAGCATTTTTCCTATTTTATCGACTTCTACCATATTCGAAAACAACTCCCAAACAACAATAACAACATCCACAATATCGTAATCAAGTAGTTATATTCAATTAAGTCTCAAAATTCATTCTCATAATCAATTTACATGAACAACTTTAACACAACCCTTTTGTACACTTGTACACAATGCTTCCTCATCATCATTACCAATATCCATAACAATACTATACTCATAACATGCCAAAGATTATAACTCAAGTTAATTTACAACTCAAACCCTTACTTGAACTCTATTTTGATTCTTCTTCCTTCAACCAGATGGTACAACAATCAAAACTTAACCATACGCAAGAGATGTAAAAACTTACCTTAATCACACAAGAATAAGCCTTGGATCAAATTACTCCACTAAAGTGAAATTTCCATTCATCAACACCAAAGGAAATCTTGAGCTTCACAAACCCTAGTAAGCTTCTTAGCAATTGAATCTCTTGATTCTCTTGGATTTAGCTTGGATTAGTTTATAGACTTGGAGAGAGGGTTTTGGAGAGCTCTAGGATCTGATTTAGGGAAATAATGAATCCAAATGAGGTGAAACGAAATACATAAAGCGTAACTTAAAAACCTATCGGGCATTTTGATGCCCACTTTGACGGACCATCAAAATTCCTACGGTCCATCAAATGGACCGTCAATTTGCCCAGCCCAGCATGCGTCACTGTGACTATTTCACATTGGTGGCTCCACTATTTGATGGGCTGTCAAACCCCTACAGTCCGTCAAACTATCCCTCTCCGATAAATTGCTCCCTTCGATTCGTTTGACTTCTAAGCCTTATGGAACCTTCTTGGTACTTGTGTAGCACTTCATTAACCATCTGAGGTTCCCTATAGCTCCCTTCTCAAGTCATTACTAAAACAAAGTATAACTCAATCATTACGAAATCTTCCCGAACATGACTCGCATTCTACTTCCTTCGACGAACTTAATTACGCCGATTCATATGACTTCAAAATCTTAAGGTACGCGCTTAAAGTTATCAAATACTCTCCTTAATCTCATAAGAACTTCATGTCCACTTTAGGCTTACGTTAGTCTACTCATAGTGTAACGACTCAAAATTTTTGAGATGTAACAAGCTTTTGCCAGAAGAATTTAGGAGGATCACTGGCTACTAGCATTGTTCTTGTTACACCTCGTAGTTTTATACGTTGAGATTCATCGAATGATAATTTCCGTAGTCTTGGACACCGGTGCTATCATCGAGGTTATACGAGGTTGGACATGCCTATTTTTTGTTTTAAAGGGTTTGAGTTCATGGTTGGTAAGTTATAGAAGGATTAGAGAATAAGTGAATTGAAGAAAATACATTTTGGCAAGTTTTGTTCTAGAATTGCTTTATACATACCGTATTTTTTTAGATATTCACCGTATCTTGAAATATTGGGCGTATTTAAGGATTTGTAAATTTTACAGAGAAGGAAAATTTTTAGGTGGTAAAATACGGACCGATTATACGGTCTATATAAAATTATACGGATAGCATGTTGGCCATATAATTTTATACGGACCGTATTTCCTAAGTCAGTGGATTTTTGCTAATTTTATATATTACGACCCCTCTTCATTTTTAAGTCATTTTAACTTAAACCCAAGTTCATGAAAGCTCTAGAAACCTCTTTCAACATATTCAATCACTCTTCTAAGAAAAGATCAAAGATCAAAGTAAGGGTCAAATGCCTAGGGTTTTCAAAGTATTGTTGAAACTTGTCTCTTCTTCTTGTAGAAGCTTTGGAGGATATTTCAAGGTGAAGTGATCTTGGGATTGAAGTCTTCTTGATGTAAGATTTCATCTTATTTCCATAACTATGGGTTTATGTGATATTATGCTAAGGTTTGAGAGAAAGAAATTGGAGAAAGGGTTCAAACATGAACTTGATGTTATTTTGAGTTGTAATTTAACTTGAGCTATGGAAGATAATAGTTAATGTTGAGAATGTGTTGGGGTTGTTATACTAGGCGTATTTGGAACAAGGGAAGTATTGTATACAGGCGTACATGGGGCTGCTCAATTGTATATCTTTAAATTTTGAGAATATGAGATTAAAGAAAATCATATGAGGTTATTATGTAAATTATGGTTGTGGACTTTGTGGTGATGATTAAGAAATAGGGAAAATACTGCCCATTTTGTTTTAGAATCGAGTTATCAATGATATACGTAATATATTAGAGCAATCTAAGTTGTATATGTATTCCTTTGTTATAGGATTAGCGCTCTAGTGGTGATAAGCTTGTTGTTGGACTATTTGGACGACTTGAGGTATGTTAATGTTAACTTTCCTTCTTTTTTGCATGATCCTTATGAACAAAACGTACACGTAATGTTAATCCATAATGATTCTATTCTTAGAAGCTACGGATGATCCATTTTGATTCATGTTATATAATGTTGTCTTCAGAAAGTCTTTCTTCATATTCAGAATGTACTCTTATCATGTTTATGCATTGCATTTCATTTACATATAGGCATGTATAGACCTATGACCCCTCAAGCATTATATACGCGTATATTATGTATTATATATATGTGCTATAGGGAAGGTGACGACATTATATACGCACTAGCACCTGATCAGCTGGTTACATGATGTTGATGACGATGATGCCCAACAAAGGTCGATATGATACGATGGGATGCCCACAGAGGCTTGACAGGCATTATATACGCATATTTATATGTATGACCTCATGCATGCATGCACAGTATTTATGTATATCATTGGCCCACAGAGGTAGTTCAGATATACAAGTTGCACTCATTTATCCTATGTTTTCTTATGTCTCTTTCCTGCCTTACATTCTCAGTACTTTGTCCGTACTAATGTCCCTTTCTGGGGGTGCTGCGTTTCATGTCCGCAGGTGTAGATAAATAGTTTGGTGAGCCGCCCCCATAGGCTGCTGTTCAGTTGACATTGGAGCACTCCTCTTATTCTGGAGTTGCTGTTGTACTTTTGGTATGTTATTCTTTTGTGTACATATGGGTATGGTGGGGCCCTGTCCTGACCTCTTTATGTTAGATACTCCAGTAGACGCTTGTAGAAAGTCATGGTATGGTCAGACTTGGTGTGGCCCCTTCAGTCTATATTTTACTGTATAGTTTTTCATGACGGCCTAGTTGGCTTGTATAGTTTTGACCAGCATAGTTGTGTATTATATCTTCTTAGGATCATTCCTTTTTAGCATATTTAATATATGATTTAGCAGCTTTACACCTAGTGACCCTCGAGGTCCATTCTTATTTATGGTCATAGTAGGAAAGTATGTTTAGTAGTGCTCGGCAGGTAGGGCCCCGGTGACTGTCATGGCCCATCTAGTTTGGGTCGTGACAGTTCTTGTCATGTCTTCTAAGGTCCTACTTTTTCTTTGTACTACCCCATTTTGTTGAGGGGTCCTTGGTGCTGAGAAGTTATGACTAATTCCATGGGTGGGGCAGTAGGTGGTGAAGTTTGAATTTTTGAAGTATGTGTCGTGATCAGACCTGATGCTTGCCACCTTCATGTTCAGTTTCCTTTGTAATTTCTTGATGAATATAGTAAATACCTCGAATGTTTCTTCTTTTGCAGCGATGAACAAGGTTCATGTGAATCTAGAATAGTCATCCACGATGATGAACATATATGTCTTCACACTTCTGCTTTGAACTCTCATTGGACCGCATAAATCGATGTGAAGTAACTCTAGTGGTCTGGTGGTACTGACCACCTTTATTCGATTTAAAAGATGACTTTACATGCTATCCTTTGGCACATGCGTCGCATACTTTGTCTTCCTTGAGTTTTGATGCTGGTAATTCGAGAACCAGTTTTGCCCTTCTTATATTGTAGGAATAACCTTTGTAGAAAAGTCTAGCTCTGATACCACTTGTTAGGATCGGGCTACTTCTATGCACTTCAAGAATCAGTTTCTTAAAGCAATTTTCTTCAGAAGAAATAATTTGCAGCAATATATAAAAATCATTCACACACAAATTTTCACGTGGAAAACTCCTTGCTCAAGGGAGTCCAAAACCACGACCTATCTTGCTATAGGATTTAACAAGTTCTTCACTGTAATCCGAAGCGATAACAGGTTTACAACTTCCTTTCCAAACCTAAGGGACATATTCCCTGAAAAATCATTATAATAAACTAGTAACAATTTTACCAACGAACACATATCATCAATACTTGCAAAGGCAAATAAGTGGAACAACAATCAAAACCTAACAATAAAAAGAAAAGAACTAGAAGGATAAAACTTGATAGGGGTTCTTCGCTGATCAATTGACTCTTTCTGAGAATAAGTGTTGTAACAACCCATTTGGTCATTGTAGGCATTTTACCTTTTCTTCCCCAAATTACCCTTCTCGTAGTTTCATTTCAGAGTTTATGACTTACGGGGATGGGTGGCCTAGTTCCCGAGGCAATCAGGCGAGTTTTGGTTGGTTTTGATGAATTTAGAAATTTCTAAGTTGAAAAAGTGAAAAGGGTTGACCAATAGTTGACTTCATGGTTAATGAGTCTGGAATCAATTTCTGATAGTTCCGTTAAGTTTAGAAGGTCATTTTTGACTTAGTCAAGTCGTTAGTTCAGGTCCCGAGGCGTCCGTTTATGTTTCGGGTCATTGGTTGGAAATGTTGGTTTTGGTTGGGTTGGAGTTGACTTTAGTTAACACCGGGTCAAGGCGACCTCTTTTAGGAGATTTGAGTGTGTGCGCGAGTTTGTAGCTAGTTTTGTGATAGAAATACATGTTTGCTTTGTGTTCATGGGGTTCCGAACGAGTTTTGATGGTTGGATCAGACTTAGTAAAAACCATATTTTTTAAATGTGTGCAATCGCACTGCGAGAGTGTGACGCATCTCGCCGGCCTCGCTCCGGCGACTTCGACCTTCGACACTATGTTGGGTGTCAGCGATGTCAAACCGGAGGCTATGACGGGCACCCGGGCCCTACTGGCCGAGCACCGCTAAACATACTTTTCTACTATGATCATGAACAAGAGTGGACCTCGGGGTCACCAGATGAAAGCCTGCTAAATCACATGAGAAATATACTGAGAAAGAGATGATCCCAAAAAGACGTATATGCAACTATGCTGGTCATAAACTGAGCAAGCCAACAAGGCCACTGTGAAGTACTATACGGCGAAAACATAGGCCGAAGGGGCCATACAAAATCTAGCTAAACCATGACTGTCTACAAGCCTCTACTGGAGTACCTGACATAAAGAGGTTGGGACAGGGCCCCGCCATACCCGTATGTACATAAAAGAATATCGTACCAAAACTAGACCGCAACCCCGAAAGGAGAGGAGTGGTCCAATGTCAGCTGAACAACAACCTACAGGGGCGGATCATTAACTTGTCTACCTGAACCTGCGAGCATGAAACGCAGCGCCCCCAGGAAAGGGACGTCAGCACGGACAAAGTACTGAGTATGTAAGGCATGAAAGTAACATAATAAAGACATGAAAGTAACATTAGATAAGAGAGAGTCAACGTGTACATCTAGATGCCTTTGAGGGCATATGACATGCATACTTTCTTTTAAAAACATATACATATATAAGCCACACTGTGGGGCTGCATTATCATCATTAAGCAACTCTTTGAGGCTATCATCATCATACCATTCCCAACTGCAGTGGTGTGCACAATAGGTGCCGTACCTGGCTGACTATAGCGCGGCTCGGTGTCGTAAAATAGATACATATCCATAATGCATGCATCAGAGCACAAAGAGATGTTACGACTCTATCGGAGGGACGTAAGTTCATTGCACCTCTGATTATCATTATGGAACTATCATCGTCAACATAACTTACTTTGGAGGATCAATAATCACAAGACAAAATCAATATCATCATAAAGAGATAAAAACATAAGCGTCTAATATATCTAAGAGTAGAATCGTTATGGAATGACTTTTGTTTACATTTCGTTTCGTTATAGATAATGCCAAAATGAAAGAAGAGTTAGCCTTAACATACCTCGTCGTCTACTTAACCACTCAACGTCTACCTTCCCGAGCTTGAAAATCTACATTCAAGATGATTCACACTAAGGTTAGGTTGTTGAAATACTTATAAGGTCAAGTTAAACTAGTAGGCGAATTAACGAAATTCGGAAAACATCTCCCCTATATTATCTACTTCTACATAATTCCAAAACATCAATAACAATATCAACAACAACATAGCCAAGAGGTTACATTCAAACTAGACTCAAATCGGTCCAAGACTTCCTTTCAAAATTAGTCTATAACCCATAACTTCAACACAACACCTTATGACCTTTCCACCGTGATTCTCTTCACTTTTAAGACTTTTTAAACCTCTAAATAAACTCAACATAAAAGATAGAATGAAGAACATACCTTATAGCTTGAAGAACTTCAGCCCACATAATTTACTTCAAGATTAAGTTACCACAACTTCAACTAGAAGCAAGAACAAACACCCTCTATGAACTAGTTGAGGTTTTAAAGCTTGATCCTCTCTTGTAATGAGTTGGGATGATTATGGATGACTTGGGAGAGCTTAAAGGGTCACTAGAGTTCTGTTTTTATGAAATAAATGAGCCCCAAGTCGTAGAAATCAATTTATATGCCAAGGACAATTCTCTTCCTTGTACGGGCCGTACATTTTTGTTTATCCCGTACTTTCATCCCATACCTGGGATGTCAATTTCTAGAATCTCAATTTCAAGTACGTGATCCATCCTCCAAAAAGTACGGGCCGTACTTTTTGTACGAGCCGTAACTTGCACCGTACTTCTCGGATTTGCAATCTGTCAGTTGCATCGGAAAGGAAACTCTTTGAACTTGAATTTATATGGGTTATGCATTCCATAACTCCTCATATGCTAGAAGATATACCTCTTTCAAGTTGGACCAAAAATCGCATCCAGAATTCTGCCAAGTTCTCCCGAAGTTTCGACAACCTTAAGTTGTTCGATTCGTTTAACCTCTAAGCCTTTCAATACTTGACAATGATGGTTTTAATTCCCATATACATAAGCTAGACATGTCTAGGCTCATACACTCTCGAAGATAACCCCAATGTGCAAGACTAGGGCGACTAAAATATGGCAAATTAGACGAGCAAAACTACGAGGTGTCACAACCTTCCCCCTTAAAAACATTCATTCTCGAATGTTAAACTCTCATGAAACCTATAGAAATTTTGGTAGAGTTTTCCCTGTAACAGTACTACTACCAACCTGCGACACAACAACCCAAACTATACAATGCCACACAGGGCCACAACAAGTAATAATAATAATAATGACCTCACACGACCAGTAATCATAAGTAATGAAACATTACGCACCTGAAGGTAATGGTGTCTCAGTCTTGACCTCCTCTGGAAGTGGAAACAAGTGCGGATACCTGGACCTCATATCTTCCTCAGCCTCCCAAGTCATCTCCTCGACATTCCTGTTTCTCCAAAGGACCTTAAATGAAGCTACATATTTAGTCCTCTATCTCCAGGCCTGTCTATCTAGTATAGCAATGGGAACCTCCTCATACGATAGTTACTCTATAACCTGAACATCATCAACAAGTACGAATCTGGTGGCGTCTCCGATATACTTACAAAGCATCGACAAATGGAAGACCGGAGGTACTAATTCTAACTGAAGGTAGATCTAACTCATAGGCCACCTGACCCACTCTACATACAATCCTGTAAGGCCCAATGTACCGAGGTCTAAGCTTGCCCTTCTTGCCAAATCTCATAATACCCTTTATTGGCGATATCTTCCGGAATACCCAGTCATCAACCTGGAATTCTAAATCTCATCAGCGATTATCTACATAAGACTTCTGACGACTCTGAGCTGCCAATAATCGATCCTGAATAAGCTTGACCTTCTCCACTGCTTGTTGAATCAAATCTGGCCCTACTAACTTAGATTCCCCCACTTCAAACCATCCGATAGGTGACCTACACTTCCGCCCGTATAAAGCCTCATCCAGGGCCATCTAGATACTTGAATGATAGCTATTATATTATACGCGAACTCAATAAATGGAAAATGATCATCCCAGCTACCTCTAAAGTCTATCACATATGCTCGTAACATAGCCTCGAGTGTCTGAATGGTACGCTTATCCTGTCCGTCTGTCTGCGGATGGAATGTGGTGCTAAGACTCACCTGAGTCCCCAAACCCTTCTGGAAGGACCTCCGTGTTAGTCAGAATCGCACACCCTCGTTCTGAGACCATGGATACTGGAACATCATAAAGTCGCACTATCTCCTTAATGTAAAGGTTCGCGTAATCCTCTGCTGTATAAGTAGTTCTAACAAGTAGAAAATGGGCTGATTTCGTAAGCCTATCAATAATCGCCCATATCGAATCGAACTTACGCTGAGTGTGAGGTAACCCCATAATAAAATCCATATTAATTGCTTCCCACTTCCAAGTCGGATTCTCGATAAACTGCAATAACCCACCGGGCTTCTGATCTTAATCTTCAACTGCTGACGGTTAGGACACTGAGGTACAAACTTTGCTATATCTTTCTTCATTTCATCCCACCAATAAACCTCTCTGACTTCATGATACATCTTCGTCATTCCCGGATAAATATAGTAGCGGGAGTAGTGAGCCTCTCCCATAATCTGTTGATGTAACCCTGCAACATCGGCAACACACATCCTACCTCGATATCTGAAGACTCCGTCTCCAATAATCTCGAATGGTGACTTTTACTTCTGAGGGGCTGTATCTCTATAATGAACTAAAATAGGATCCTCGTAATGGCGCTCCTTAACTTCGGCTACTAAAATGAGACTGCTGAATCCTGAATAGTAACCCCTTATCGCCAGAGTCCAATAATCAAACTTCTAGGCTAGCTAACTGCTGAAGCTCGCGAACCAGCTCCCTTTTCTTTGGACGAACATAAGATAAGCTACCCATGGATCTGGGCTAAGGGCATCAGCTACTATGTTCGCCTTCCCAGGATGATAAAAGATATCGATATCATAATCTTTCAATAGCTCCAACCATTGCCTCTTTCGCAAATTCTACTCCTTCTACTTGAAGACATACTGAAGGCTCTTATGATCTGTATAGATATCAACATGAACCCCATACAAGTAGTGCCTCCACATCTTCAAAGCATGAATCACCGCGGCTAACTCTAGGTCATGGGTCGGGTAATTTTCTCATGCTTCAAGATTGCCTCGAAGCATAAGCTATACCCTTACCTTGCTGTATCAACACACAATGTAACCCAACGCCTGAAGCATCACAATAAATAACATAGCCCTCTGATCCCTCTGGAAGTGTCAGAACTGGTGCCGAAGTCAATCTGTTCTTTAAATCCTAAAAACTGTGCTCAAAAGCATTTGTCCACTGGAACTTAGCTGATTCTGACTAAGCTTCATTAGTGGTGTAGAAAGGGAAGAAAAGTCCTCTACGAATCTCTTGTAATAACCTGCCAAGCCCAGAAAACTACGAATCTCTATGGGTGTCGTGTGTCTCGGCCAAGTCTTCCCGACTTTAATATTTCGCATATCCACTTTGATACCCTCATTTGAAATAATATGCCCCAGAAAAGCCACAGAGTTGAACTAGAACTCACATTTAGAGAACTTTGCATAGAACTTCCGAGTCTGAAGAACTTTAAGGACAACATGTAAATGATTTGCATGCTCTGCCTTTGATTGAGAGTATACCAGAATATCATCAATAAACACAATCACCAATAGATCTAGAAAGGGACTGAATACACTGTTCATCAAATCTATAAATACCGCCGGGGCATTAGTCAACCCAAACGACATTACACGAAACTCGAATTGACCATATTTGGTTCTGAAAGCTGTCTTCAGAATATCTTTCTCTCTAACCTTCACCTGGTGATATCCTGATCTCAAAGCTATCTTTCAGAAACATCTAGCACCCCTGCAACTGATCAAATAAATCATCAATCCTCGGGAGTGGATACTTATTCTTTAGTGTCACCTTATTCAACTGCCTGTAATCAATACACATTCGCAAGGAGCCATCTTTCTTCCTTACAAATAGCACTAGTGCTCTCCACGGTGATGTACTAGGCCTGATATAGCCTTTCTCAAGCAAGTCCTTCAACTACTCCTTCAATTCCCTCAACTCAGTAGGCGCCATCCTATAAGGAGGAATAGATATCGGCTGAGTATCTGGTAATACGTAGATATGAAAGCCAATCTCTTGCTCTAGTGGAGGACCTGAAAGCTCGTCCAAAAATACATCTGGAAACTCATTAACCACTGGAACAAACTGAAGAGTCGGTCGCTTTTCTTCTGCAGCCTGAACTCGGACTGTATGATAAATACAACCTTTGGTAATCATCTTCCTTACCTTGAGATAGGAAATAAACCTACCTCTCGGCGATGCCGCATTACCCTTCCACTCTAGAACCGGCTCTCCTGGAAACTGAAATCAAACTATTTTCGTTCTACAATCAACATTAGCATAACAAGAAGCCAACCAATCCATACCCATAATGACATCGAAGTCTACCATATCTAACTCGATCAGATCTACTACAGTATGATGATTACAAACTATAACTACACAATCTCAGTATACCTGTCTAGCTGTGACTGGATCACCAACGGGTGTAGACACCTCAAAAGGTTTAATGAACTTGGGTTTCACCCCAAACTGAACAAAAATAAAAAGAGTGATATACGACAATGTAGAACCTGGATCTATCAACGATGGAAAGATACTGATAGTATACCTATAACAACATCAGGCGAAGATTTGAGATCCGATCGACCAGCCAATGCATAAATGTGGTTCTTCGAACCGCTCGAGCTAGACGCTCCACCTCTGCCTCTACCACGGCCTGTTGATGCCTGAGAGCCTTTCCCTAGAGGGCGTACAGATGATGACGAACCAGCAGCTGACCCTGTGGACTGAACAATACCTCTACCACCTCTCGATGGACACTCACGCATAATATGGCTTGGCTGATCGCAAGCATAACAAACATCTGAACCCAAGTGGCACTGCCTAGTTTGTAACTTACCACACTGAGTACATCGTGGTAAAGGTGGCCTCATATGGCCTGAATTACCTCTGATCGAGAACCTGAGGCTCTAGAACCTTGACCAGATCCTGAATAAGTAGATCCATCAAATCTCTGATCTACGAACTGCGGAGGCGCACTAGCCGCTGAATGGAATGAATGCCTAAGATAATGCTACCTCTCACCACCTCTGAACTCACTGACAGAACCTGAAGATCTAACTCTCTTACTCTGACCCCATCATGCTCACGCTCGGCTCTCCGCTGCTATTTATGCTTCTCAAGATTCTGAGCGTGTGCCTGAATGTGGGAAATGTCCATACCTGTCTGAAGTAAGGCCGTCATGCAGTCATGAATTAAGTGCGGTCCCAAATCGATCACGAATAGGTAAACCCGATCCTCTATCTCAGCTACAACAGCTGGAGCATATCTAGCCAATGAATTAAAGTGAAGACTGTACTCCCGAACACTCAGGTTCGCCTGTCTAAGGTTTAGGACCCTATCAACTCGAGCCCTTCGAATCTCTGGCAGCAAATAGTGGCGGATAAAGGCCTCTGTAAACTCTCCCCATGCCGCTGGATGGGCATTCTCCCATCTAGATAGCTCCCAAGTCTCGTACCACTGAACAACAACATCCCGTAGTCTATAGGAAGCCAGCTCCATTGACTCAGTCTACCTAGCGTGCATGGCCCTCAGGGTCCTCTGCATCCAATTAATAAAATCCTAAAAGTCCTTATTATGATCAGATCCGAAGAACTCTGGACGGTCCAAATTTATAAATTCACTGACCCTCGCACTGACAGCCCTATCAGCAACATCAACACCCGCACTCTGGTGTCGGACCTGAGCGGCCACTAATGAAGTCAACAACTGAATAGCATCTCGCATCTCCTGACCAGGTGCATCAGGTAGAGGAACTGGGGGTGCTGGAGCTAGACCTAGTACTGGGACTGGAGCTCCTCTATGCTCCTCTGGAGCGGGCAGAGTATGAGAGGTCCGAGATGGAACCTCATTCTGGGACTCGCCCTCCTCGACATCTACAGGTGGTACCCGACCGGTTCTCCTACCTGCCACTGACTTGCCCTTCTAGGCCGCTGAAGCATTCCTCGTCACAGGCATTACTGAAATCACAACACATGGTCAGGAAAAGGAAATTATCATAACATGGCTCTATCGCACGATCTAGGTAAGATAGAAAGACAACCATCCTAAATGCCCTGCAATCTCATCTTTATAAGTGTGGTGCACAATACACCCATAAACAAGACTCTACTAGGATGAATTGCTCTGATACCAAGTTTGTCACGATCAAAATTGGAGGGCCATGACGGGCACCCGGGCTCTACCTGCCGAGCACCGCTAAACATACTTTTCTACAATGATTCTGAATAAGAATGGATCTCGGGGTCACCAGATGAAAGTCTGCTAAATCATATGAGAAATATATGCGAGAAAGGGATGAGCTCAAAAATACGTAATACGCAACTATGCTGGTTAAAACCTGAACAAGCCAACAAGGCCACTGTGAAGTACTATACAACGAAAATATGGGTCGAAGGGGCCATACAAAATCTAGCTAAACCATGATTGTCTACAAGCCTCTACTGGAGTACCTGACATAAAGAGATCGGGACAGGGCCTCGCTATACCCGTATGTACATAAAAGAATATCGTACCAAAACTAGATCGCAACTCCGGAAGGAGAGGAGTGCTCCAATGTCAGCCGAACAACAACCTATAGGGGCGGATCGTTAACCTGTGTACCTGAACCTGCAAGCATGAAACGCAGCGCCTCCAGGAAAAGGACATCAGTACGGATAAAGTACTGAGTATGTAAGGTATGAAAGTAACATAATAAAGACATGAAAGTAACATCAGCTAAGAGAGAGTCAACCTGTACATGTAGATGCCTCTGAGAGCGTATGACATGTTTGCTTTCTTTTAAAAACATATACATATATATATATATATATATATATATATATATATATACACACACATATATAAGCCACACTGTGGGGCTGTATCATCATCATTAAGCCACTCTTTAGGGCTATTATCATCATACCAAACCCAACTGCAGTGGTGTGCACAATAGGTGCCGTACCCGATCGACAATAGCGTGGCTCGGTGTAGTAAAATAGATACATAAATATAATGCATGCATGAGAGCACAAAGAGGTGTTACCACTTTATCGGAGTGACGTAAGGTCGTTGCACCTCCGATTATCATTATGGAACTATCATCATCAACATAACTTACTTTGGAGGATAAATAACCACAAGATAAGATCAATATCATCATAAAGAGATAAAAAACATAAGCGTCTAATATATCTAAGAGTAGAATCGTTATGGAATGACTTTCATTTACGTTTCGTTTCGTTATAGATCATGCCAAAATGAAAGAAGTGTTAGCCTTAACATACCTCGCCGTCTACTTAACCACTCAAAATTTACCTTCCCGAGCTTGCAAATCTACATTCAAGATGATTCACACTAAGTTTAAGTTGTTTAAATACTTATAAGGTCAAGTTAAACTAGTAGGTGAGTTAGCGAAATTTGGACAAAGAACTCCTCTATATTATCTACTTCCACCCAGTTCCAAAACAACTCCAAAACATCAATAACAACATCAACAACAACATAGCCAAGAGGTTATTTTCAAACTAGACTCAAATCGCCAAGAGGTTACATTCAAACTAGACTCAAATCAATCCAAGACTTCCTTTCAAAATTAGTCCATAGCCCATAACTTCAACACAACACCTTATGACCTTTCCACCATGATTCTCTTCACTTTTAAGACTTGTTAAACCTCCAAATAAACTCAACATAAAAGAAGAATGAACAACATATCTTATAGCTTGAAGAACTTCAGCCCACACAACTTTCTTCAAGATTAATTTACCATAACTTCAACCAGAAGCAAGAACAAACACCCTCTATGAACTAGTTGAGGTTTTGAAGCTTGATCCTCTCTTGTAATAAGTTGGGATAATTATGGATGACTTGGGAGAGCTTAAAGGGTCACTAGGGTTCTATTTTTATGAAATAAATGAGCCCCAACTAGTGGAAATCTATTTATATGCCAAGGATAATTCTCCACCGACTCAAGGTGCGGCCACCATGTATGATCACGTACTTGAAATTGACAATATGGAAATTGACATCCCAGGTACAGGATGCAAGTACAGGACGTACAAAAATGTATGGGTCGTACATTTTTGTATGTCCTGTACTTTCATTTCGTATCTGGGATGTCAATTTCCATAATCTCAATTTCAAGTACGTGATCCATCCTCCAAAAAGTACGGGCCATACCTTTTTGTACGGGCCTTAACTTGCAGTGTGCTTCTCGGATTTGCAATCTGCCAGTTGTATTGGAAAGGAAACTCTCTGAACCTGAATTTACATAAGTAATGCATTCCATAACTCCTCATATGATCAGAGATATACCTCTCTCAAGTTGGACCAAAAATCGTGTCCAGAATTCTGCCAAGTTCTCCCGAAGTTTCGACAACCTAAATTTGTTTGATTCGTTTAACCTCTAAGCTTTCCAATACTTGAAAATAATGGTTTAAAACTCCCATAAACATAAGGTAGACATGCCTAGGCTCTTACACTCCCCGATGTCCAAGACTAGGGTGACTAGCATACGGCCAATTCGACGAGCAAAACTACGAGGTGTAACAGGTGGGTCTGGGCTGGTCCAAACCTGCGAGCGGTTTTCCACAGGCACGGGACCGCCCCAGCAGCTATTCCATCACCCCTGCATGTTTGGTCATCAAAGCGCAGATTTCTCTTGTGGGATTTTCTCCACAGGTGCGAGCCCGCACTCGTGAGGAAATATCCGCAGAAGTGAAAATCGCTGGTTCAGAAAACCCTTTTTGCCTCTCTCTTTCTCAACTCGAACCTCATTCATCCCAAACACATTTGTAGACCGAGTGTCACACCCCAATCCTGATAGGGCATGACGGGCACCCGACTCTCATCAGAGTCGAGTGAACCCTCAGACATTCGCTCTATCAAAACCTGTCATTTCAAAAACTTTTAAGAACATAAAACTTTTCCAAAAGGAAATCAACTAAAATACGTACTCTTTTAAAGTACACAAATGACTCAACTGACATCACTCTGTCGACATCTCGACAAACATACCACAGGACACTGTCTGCAAAGTCTCTAACATATACAAAATACCACAACATAAGTACTTTGACTCGGCAACACTCGAACCGAGATGGAGCTCACCAATCCAAATTTGATAGCCTGGGAACATCCTATAGCCAAATGTCCTCTACTCATCCGTATACACACACGTGGCATGAAACGCAGCGCCCCCAGGCAAAGGGACGTCAGTACGAACAATGTACCGAGTATGTAAGGCAGAATTGAAACAATATATCTCGGCGCGGAGGATAGAAGAGTAATAGACTCAATCTGTACCTGTAACCCACTCTGATAAACATGTATGTGCATATGAACTTTTGATGCAGCATGAGTATGTATGTGTGTATATATATATATATATATATATATAAGGCAGAATTGAAACAATATATCTCGGCGCGGAGGATAGAAGAGTAATATACTCAATCTGCACTCGTAACCCACTCGATAAACATGTATGTGCATATGAACTTTTGATGCAGCATGAGTATGTGTGTATATATATATATATATATATATATATATATATATATATATATATATATATATATATATATATATATATATATATATATAATGCATGTCTTCACCCTGCTCGCAGCCCCTTCGGGCAGCCGCTTCCGGCTTAATAATGATGGCCCCTTCGGGCAGCCGCTTCCGGCTTAATAATGATGGCCCCTTCGGGCATTCGCTTCCGGCTTAATAATGATGGCCCCTTCGGGCAGCCCCTTCGGGCATCATAATTATTGTATACTAGCTGATCAGGTGGTTTGCGTATATAACGCCTTAGCCCTTTTCCCTTCCCCATGAAATGATGTCGTGCATGTATGTAAATATGCAAATGCATGAAAATCTTTGAAAACCATCAAAAGACTCCCTTCGGAGCAACTTTAACGCAAAACAGGAACTTCTTCCCCTTTTTATTTGTCTCTTTCGAGACTCCAAAATTTAAATGTAAAATGGATAAGGAAGAGGAAACCTTTTGAATGTCCCCTTCGGGAATTAGACAACATTATGAAATTGCACAACCTATGGAGGCCCCCTTGGGACTTAAGAGGTCAAAGATACGAATACTCCTACACTGTCTAGGAATAGAGTCTTTGGAGTTCGTTTATTTGCTAGGTGCGTTTAGATAATAAGGATCTTCATCACTCCCATAATCATCACCACTATCATGTCTCACTTTGAATGATCCATAACATAAACTGAGGCCATATGTTATATAGCACGCTCAGACATAAGCTGAGGCCATATGTTATATAGCACGCTTAGACATAAGCTGAGGCCATATGTTATATAGCACGCTCAAACATAAGCTGAGGTCATATGTTATATAGCACGCTCAGACATAAGCTGAGGCCATATATTATATAGCACGCTTAGACATAAGCTGAAGCCATATGTTATATAGCACACTCAGACATAGGCTGAGGCCATATATTATATAGCACGCTTAGTCACATCATAAAATCATCTAGAACCTTAATTAGGCTTAAAAATCTCTAGGATTGGAGTCATCGTAAAATTCTTCAGAAACTATAGAATTCTGGCATTTCTAGGAGTAAAAATATTGTGGATGTCATGTATGGAGTCAAAATATAGAAATCATGCCTTTGAAAGAAAGGGACGAGCCTTAACATACCTGGAAGCTCGCTTCTCGACTTTCCAACTTACCTCCTGTCTTGAAATCTACATATAAAACCATTCATTCTATTATTAGGCCCGTTGTCATATACTTATCCTAAGCCTCCAAATAAATCTTTCTAGAATCTGCTGAAATTTCGGCAGCATCTCCTCTGTTTATATGCCTAGCCCAGAATCTCAACTCATCAACCAACAACAACAACTACAATACCAATATCAACAACAATATTACCAACACAAAAATATTCCATAAACATCCCAGGCGATGTTTTATCCAATTTTTCGACCCATAAATCCCTTATACGCTCATTTAGTAACTTTTCATCCGTAGATAAGCTTAAATCAATACTAATAAGGAAAAATTCATATCTTTCACCCACTAAAATTGTAATATCCTCGATTATAACCTTGAATCTAAGCCAAGTTTCACCGCAATACGATAGTATAATCGCAACTACGCGCTGTCCAACCTTAAATCCGGAGATTATACTTAATTCGCGTTAAAATCTAGTGGATAGAAGTTGGGAGAATTTTCTAGAAGGTTTGGGAAATATTTGGAGGATTCTTGGCTGAAAAATAAGGTTTTGGATCAGATTTGGTCCTTAGATAGTGGGTCAAATTCGGGTAGGGTCACTGTAGCACCACTGTAGCACGCGTTTTTGCTTTGTCAGCTAAACTTGTAACGTCCATATTTTTCCACTCCGATTTCCTATCGATGAGCGGTTTATTGGGTTGAAAAATAGATTCGACGAACTTCATTTTAGGCTTTTACGTTGCTTCAAAACTCCTCATCTACTAAAAGATATTCTTTCTCCAAGTTGGGCCAAAATTACCCCTCATATTCTCTTCTATGTTCCAACAAATTTAATTTCCTTAATCCACTTACCCTTCAATCCTTACATAGCTCACTATATGCACTTAAACCCTTATAACCATAAGTTAAACACATATAAGCTCACATACCTCCTGAACGGTAACTCGAATCTCAACATACAAAACTACGGGGTGTAACATCCTTCCCCCCTTTAAAAACATTCGTCCTCGAATGTTAAATTAAGACGAAACTTACTTCAAACTATATCTATGATCCATCCTTGTGCTCATACTCAAGCTTGCTTGCTTCCCCCCTTAAAGGTTTTACCTTATGGTATCACTATATCCAAAGTATTCCATTCGAATCCGTAGTCGTAGTCATTTCGTCATGATCCTTAACATCCTTCCCTTTTGCCTCGACATGCCCGCTTATTTTTCCTTTATTCATTTCTTAAAAGTACCGTCCTATGGTACCTTTCGAAACTCTAAATCTCCTGTCCTTTCCTGAACTTTTTTTTTTCATTTGTCAGCTTCCCTTTATTTGTCACCAGTTGTTCTAGTTTTCTGATAAATCATTTCCTCATTTCTTTTTATTGTATTTCCTTTTTCCATAAATACTATCCCATGTGATTGTCTCTACTTCGTTGCTTCTTTCCACCCCTGGTCATCTTTTGCAATCTATTTCTGTCCTTGGTCTTTTTCAGATCTCACTTCGTTTTATTCTATCTAGTTTAACTCAAAAATACTTTCGTAGCTCACCTTATGTCCCTACACTCTTATCCTTCCATTAGTATCAAAATAGCCTAATCTTGACTGCAGTTTTATCTTAACACTCTAACTTGCGTTGCCTTGTACTTTCCCTCAATTCATCCGTAATATCGTGGCGTATATCCTCCGCTTGTTATCCCACCTTTGGCCTCAACTCTTCACTTAGTCCTTTCCCTCATATTATATCACCTCATTATCAAAACCCTACTATTCTCCTTAGTCCCACTCGTATACGATTATTTCAATAGCTTTGACCATAAGTCTCAAAATCAGTCCGTATTTATGTGCAACAATACTCTTTAACTTGACTTGAACGTGTAGCCGATTCCATAACCCTTCTGACAATTTACTACCTTATTGTCTTCATACGACTCGCAATACTTTACTCACTTGTTTTTATAAAACCTCAAATTGTACTATTGATCACCTTCCTTGCTGATCATTCCGGATATCTTACCTGTTTATCAATTTTCTTTATAATCCCAATAAGTCTCATTCCTATAAGGCCTTTAATATAACCCGTATGAATCCCTTTAATCTCAACTGTGCCATCTAAGAATTCCTTTTATAGCAGTTCACAAGTATTAATTCAACATTTTTCACTTACCATCCTGTCGCTAGGTTTCCAATTTCCCTTACTTCTGCAATGTACACATACTTAGATTTAGCTTTGAGAGATTTTTTAACAGAGCTTCCCGTGTAATTCTTACTATCCCAAACCTGCACACAGATCAGAAAGCAAGTCCAATGCCTCACAGGGCAACCGCAGAAATACCAACGATCCATAGTTCGGCCTATACCAAATTCTTCTCATATATCAACACCACTAGACGGAAAACATACCTTTCTGATACGAGCATCAATCCTTACTAGTAATCTTAAAACCAAGCAAGCAATCACTTGTCAATAATCAAGACATCTGGGGTTAGGACCAGGGATTTCGTAACTTATCACATAGCTCTACGACACGATCTAAGACAAGAAAGAAAGGTAACCATCCTAGATGTCCTGTAGCCCCCTGTTTATAAATGTGGTGCACTTCACACCATAAACAAGACTCTCTTTTGGACACGACTTGCTGTACAACCCCTAGGGCCGAATCGCTATGATACCACTTTGTCACACCCCAATCCTGATAGGGCATGACGGGCACCCGACTCTCATCAGAGTCGAGCGAACCCTCAGACATTCGCTCTATCAAAACATGTTATTTCAAAAACTTTTCCAAAAGGAAATCATCTAAAATACATACTCTTTTAAAGTACACAATTGACTCAACTGACATCACTCTGTCGACATCTCGAAAAACATACCACAGGACACTGTCTGCAAAGTGTCTAACATATACAAAATACCATAACATAAGTACTTTGATTCGGCAACACTCCGAACTGAGATGGAGCTCACCAATCTAGCTGATAGCCTGGGAACATCCTATAGCCAAATGTCTTCTACTCATCTGTATACACACAACGCGTGGCATGAAACGCGCGCCCCCCCAGTGCAAAGGGACGCGCACGAACAATGTACCGAGTATGTAAGGCGTAATTGAAACAATATATATCTCGGCGCGGAGGATAGAAGAGTAATAGACTCAATCTGCACCGTAACCCACTCGATAAACATGTACGTGCATATGACCTTTTGATATATATATATATATAATTATAATGCATATATATATATATATATATATATATATATTAATAATGTTAGCCCTTTCGGGCAGCCGCTTTCGGCTTATTGATGATGGCCCCTTCGGCGTCCGTTCGCTTAATAATGATGGCCCCTTCGGGCATCATAATCATCGTATACCACCGATCGTGGTTTGCGTATATAACACCTTAGCCCTTTTCCCTTCCCCATAAAATGATGTCGTGCATGTATGTAAATATGCAAATGCATGAAAATCTTTGAAAACCATCAAAAGACTCCCTTCGGAGCAACTTTAACGCAAAACGGGAACTTCTTCCCCTTTTTATTTGTCTCCTTCGAGACTCCAAAATTTAAATGTAAAATGCATAAGGAAGAGGAAACCTTTTGAATGTCCCCTTCGGGAATTAGACAATATTATGAAATTGCACAACCTATGGATGCCCCTTCGGAACTTAAGAGGTCAAAGATACGAATACTCCTACACTGTCTAGGAGTAGAGTCTTTGGAGTTCGTTTATTTGCTGGGTGCGTTTAGATAATAAGGATTTTCATCACTCCCATATTCATCACCACTATCATGTCTCACTTTGAATGATCCATAACATAAACTAAGGCCATATGTTATATAGCACGCTCAGACATAAGCTGAGGCCATATGTTATATAGCACGCTCAGACATAAGCTGAGGCCATATGTTATATATCACGCTCAGACATAAGCTGAGGCCATATATTATATAGCACGCTTAGACATAAGCTGAGGCCATATGTTATATAGCACACTCAGACATAAGCTGAGGCCATATATTATATAGCACGCTCAATCACGTTATGAAATCTAAGCTGAGGCCATATGTTATATAGCACACTCAGACATAAGCTGAGGCCATATATTATATAGCACGCTCAATCACGTTATGAAATCATCTAAAACCTTAGGCTTAAAAATCTCTAGGATTGGAGCCATCGTAAAATTCTTCAGAAACTGTAGACTTCTGGCATTTCTAGGAGTAAAAATATTGTGGATGTCATGTATGGAATCAAAACATAGGAATCATGCCTTTGAAAGAAAGGGACGAGCCATAACATACCTGAAAGCTCGCTTCTCGACTTTCCAACCTACCTCCTGTCTTGAAATCTACATATAAAACCATTCATTCTATTATTAGGCCCGTTGTCATATACTTATCCTAAGCCTCCAAATAAATCTTTCTAGAATGCTACAAATTTCAAGAACATCTCCTCTCGTTTATATGCCTAGCCCGAATCTCAACTCAAAGAACCAACAACAACAACAACAATATCAACATCAACAACAATATTATCAACACCAAAATATTCCATAACCATCCCAGACAATGTTTTATCCAATTTTTCGACCCATAAATCCCTTATACGCTCATTTAGAAACTTTTCATCCGTAGATAAGCTTAAATCAATACTAATAAGGAAAAATTCATACCTTTCACTCGCTAGAATTGCAATATCTTCGATTATCACCTTGAATCCAAGCCAAGTTTCACCGCAATACGATAGTATAATCGCAACTACGCGCTGTCCAACCTTAAATCAGGAGATTATTCTTAATTCGCGTTAAAATCTAGTGGATAGAAGTTGGGAGAATTTTCTAGAAGGTTTGGGAAATATTTGGAGGATTCTTGGCTGAAAAATAAGGTTTTGGATCAGATTTGGTCCTTAAATAGTGGGTCTAATTCGGGTCACTGTAGCAGTACTGTAGCAGCACTGTAGCACGCGTTTTTGCTTTGTTAGCCGAACTTGTAACGTCCATAATTCTCTACTTCGATGTCTTATCGACGAGCGATTTATTGGGTTTGAAACTCGACTCGATGAACTTCATTTTAGGCTCTTACCTTACTTCAAAACTCCTCATCTACTAAAAGATATTCTTTCTCCAAGTTGGGCCAAAATTACCCCTCATATTCTCTTCCAAGTTCCAACAAATTTAATTTCCTTAATCCACTTACCCTTCAATCCTTCCATAGCTCACTATATGCACTTAAACCCTTATAACCATAAGTTAAAGACATATAAGCTCCCATACCTCCTGAACGGTAACTCGAATCTCAACATACGAAACTACGGGGTGTAACACCCAGGGAGCTCGTTATTAGGTGATTTGAAGGGGTTTTTCAAGAATCTTCATTGGGTAAGTTTCTTATCACCTTATTATGATTATATCTTAGAAGTTTCATGCTAGAAACCGTGTTTTAAAATGGGGATTTTATGGGTTATGAACCCTAAGTTGAAAATGAAGTTTCTCTAATAAATCGTGTTGTGTTTTGAGTAAATTCGCTAGTTCTAGCTTGTTTAAACTTGGGTAAACTAAGTCTAACACGAATTTCAAATTCAAAAACGGATTTTCAAATGACTTGGCTGACCGCAAGCATAACAAACATCTGAACCCAAGCGGCACTGCCTAGTTTGTAACTTACCACACTGAGTACATCGTGGTAAAGGTGATCTCATCTGGCTTGAATTACCTCTATACCGAGAACCTGAGGCTCTAGAACCCTAACCTGATCCTGAATAAGTAGATCCATCAAATCTCTGATCTACGAACTGCGGAGGTGCATTAGCCACTGAATGGATTGAATGCCTAAGATAATGCTACCTCTGACCACCTCTGAACTCACTGACAGAACCTGAAGATCTAGCTCTCTTGCTCTAACGCCTATCATGCTCACGCTCGGCTCTCCGCTACTGTTTATACTCCTCAAGATTCTGAGCGTGCGCCTGAATGTGGGAAATGTCCATACCTATCTAAAGTGAGGCCGTCATGCAGTCATGAATTAAGTGTGGTCCCAAACCAATCACGAACAGGTAAACCCGATCCTCCATCTCAGCTACAACAGCTGGAGCATATCTAGCCAATGAATTAAAGTGAAGACTGTACTCCCGAACACTCAGGTTCCCCTGTCTAAGGTTTAGGAACCTATCAGCTCGGGCCCGTCGAATCTCTGGCAGCAAATAGTGGCGGATAAAGGCCTCTGTAAACTCTCCCCATGCCGCTGGATGGGCATTCTCCTATCTAGATAGCTCCCAAGTCTCGTGCCACTGAACAGCAACATACCGTCGTCTATAGGAAGCCAACTCCATTGACTCAGTCTACCTAGCGTGCTTGACCCTCAGGGTCCTCTGCATCCTATCAATAAAATCCTGCAGGTCCTCATTCTGATCAGATCGAAAGAACTCTGAAGGGTCCAAATTTATAAAATCACTGACCCTCGCACTGGCAGCCCTATCAGCAACATCAACACCCGCACTCTGCTGTCGGACCTGAGCGACCACTAATCGAGTAAAAAATTCAATAGCATCCCGCATCTCCTGACCAGGTGCATCAGGTAGAGGAACTGGGGGTGCTGGAGCTAGACCTAGTGCTGGGACTGGAGCTCCTCTATGCTCCTCTGGAGCGGGCGGAGTATGAGGGGTCCGAGATAGAACCTCATTCAGGGACTCGCCCTCCTCGACATCTAAAGGTGGTACCCGACCGGTTCTCCAACCTGCCACTGACCTGCCCTTCTGGGCCGCTGAAGCATTTCTCGTCACAGGCATTACTGAAATCACAACACATGGTCAGAAAAAAGAAATTAACATAACATGGCTCTATCGCACGATCTAGGTAAGATGGAAAGACAACCATCCTAAATGCCCTGCAGTCTCATCTTTATAAGTGCAGTGCACAACACACCCATAAACAAGACTCTACTAGGATGAAGTGCTCTGATACCAAGTTTGTCACGACCAAAACTGGAGGGCCATGACGGGCACCCGGGCCCTACCTGCCGAGCACCGCTAAACATACTTTTCTACTATGATCATGAACAAGAGTGGACCTCGGGGACACCAGATGAAAGTCTGCTAAATCATATGAGAAATTTACTGAGAAAGGGATGAGCCCAAAAAGACGTAATATGCAACTACGCTGGTCAAAAACTGAGCAAGCCAACAAGGCCACTGTGAAGTACTATACAACGAAAATATGGGTCAAAGGGGCCATACAAAATCTAGCTAAACCATATGTTGTCTACGAGCCTCTACTGGAGTACCTGACATAAAGAGATCGGGACAGGGCCCCGCCATACCCGTATGTACATAAAAGAATATCGTACCAAAACAAGACCGCAACTCCGGAAGGAGAGGAGTGCTCCAATGTCAGTTGAACAGCAACCTATAAGGGCGGATCGTTAACCTGTCTACCTGAACCTGCAAGCATGAAACGCAGCGCCCCCAGGAAAAGGACGTCAGTACGAACAAAGTACTGAGTATGTAAGGTATGAAAGTAACATAATAAAGACATGAAAGTAACATCAGATAAGAGAAAGTCAACCTGTACATCTAGATACCTCTGAGAGCGTATGACATGCATGCTTTCTTTTAAAAACATATATATATACATATATATATATATATACATATGTCTCTCTCTCTCTCTCTCTATATATATATATATATAAAGATATATATATATATATATATATATGTATACACATATATATATATATATATGTATACACATATATATACATATATATGTATACACATATATATACATATATATGTATACATATATATATACATATATATGTATACATATATATATAAAGATATATTTATATATATATATATATATATATACATACATATATAAGCCACACTGTAGGGCTGCATCATCATCATTAAGCCATTCTTTGGGGCTATCATCATCATACCATAGCCAGCTGCAGTGGTGTGTACAATAGGTGTCGTACCCGATCGACAATAACGCGGCTTGGTGTAGTAAAATAGATACATATATATAACGCATGCATGAGAGCACAAAGAGGTGTTACCACTTTATCGAAGTGACGTGAGGTCGTTGCACCTCTGATTATCATTATGGAACTATCATTATCAACATAACTTACTTTGGAGGATAAGTAACCACAAGATAAGATCAATATCATCATAAAAATATCAAAAACATAAGCGTCTAATATATCTAAGAGTAGAATCGTTATGGAATGACTTTCATTTACGTTTCGTTTCGTTATAGATCATGCTAAAATGAAAGAAGAGTTAGCCTTAACATACCTCGTCGTCTACTTAACCACTCAAAATTTACCTTCTCGAGTTTGCAAATCTACATTCAAGATGATTCACCATAAGGTTAAGTTGTTTAAATACTTATACGGTCAAGTTAAACTAGTAGGTGAGTTAACGAAATTTGGACAGCATCTCATCTATATTATCTACTTCCACCCAGTTCCAAAAACAACTCCAAAACTTCAATAACAACATCAAAAACAACATAGCCAAGAGGTTACATTCAAACTAGACTCAAATCAGTCCAAGACTTCCTTTTAAAATTAGTCTGTAGCCCATAACTTCAACACAACACCTTATGACCTTTCCACCATGATTCTCTTCACTTTTAAGACTTGTTAAAGCTCTAAATAAACTCAACATAAAAGATAGAATGAAGAACATATCTTATAGCTTGAAGAACTTTAGCCCACACAACTTACTTCAAGATTAATTTACCATAACTTCAACTAGAAGCAAGAACAAACACCCTCTATGAACTAGTTGAGATTTTGAAGCTTGATCCTCTCTTATAATGAGTTGGGATAATTATGGATGACTTGGGAGAGCTTAAAGGGTCACTAGGGTTCTATTTTTATGAAATAAATGAGCCCCAAGTCATGGAAATCTTTTTATATGCCAAGGACAATTCTCCACCGACTCAAAGTGTGGCCTCCTTGTACTATCATGTACTTGAAATTGACTTTATGGAAATTGACATCCCAGGTACAGGATGCAAGTACAGGACGTACAAAAATGTACGGGCCGTACATTTTTATATGTCTTGTACTTTTATTCCGTACCAGGGATTTCAATTTCCATAATCTCAATTTCAAGTACGTGACCCATCCTCCAAAAAGTACGGGCCGTACCTTTTTGTACGGGCCGTAACTTGTAGCGTGCTTCTCGGATTTGCAATCTGTCAGTTGCATTGGAAAGGAAACTCTCTGAACCTGAATTTACATAAGTAATGCATTCCATAACTCCTCATATGCTCAGAGATATAACTCTCTCATGTTGGACCAAAAATCGTGTCCAGAATTCTGCCAAGTTCTCCTGAAGTTTCGACAACCTAAATTTGTTTGATTCGTTTAACCTCTAAGCTTTCCAATACTTGAAAATAATGGGTTCAAACTCCCATATACATAAGGTAGACATTCCTAGGCTCTTACACTCCCCGATGCCCAAGACTAGGGCGACTAACATACGGCGAATTCGACGAGCAAAACTGTTCGAACCCGTATTTTTGTACATTGGAATAATCTGGATTAATTATGGTAAGTTAAGGACAAAACTATTTCGGGATACAAAGTCGGGATTATTGACCTTTGATTTTATTTTGAGATATAAGTTGTGCATGAATTTATTGGTATGGAACAATTAGGAAAATTTGGGACCAAAAGTGATAAAATTGGAAGTTAAAAATCATCCACTTTTTCCATGTTCGCCGTGTATAGTGGAGTGTGGTGCCCACACAATTTTGTGTCATCTTTTAAGTGATCCAACTCATTAATGTGGGCCAAGGTAGTTGTACACTCCATTTAAGGGATAAAAGATGACCACTTAGTCTTCCATTCATTCACCACACACTTAACACTTAGAAAAAAAAAAAGTTGAAGACTCCTCCATTGAAGCTCTCGACCGGCGGCTCCAAATATCAACCCCCATTTTTAGCTCTTCCAAAATTATTTCGTTGATGTAAACCCATACATTGAGGTCCCTAAGTAGCGTGGAAGCATCGTTGAGCGATCAACCTATTATTTTTCATCTTTTGAAAACCATAGGCTATTAGAAGTTGAAGAGAAAAAGGTAAGATTTGATCTTGTTTTTGTGTTATGAAGGTTATATTCATGTTGTAGTATCTTATAATGGAGGAAAATCATGAAATATGGAATGTTGGAGATGAGTTGGGTTTGTGGTGCTTGAGCCGTGTGGTGTGTGTGTGTGTGGTATGATATTGAATTGATGAATTAATGCTTAGTTAGTTTATTATGATCATTGTAAGGTGAAGAACAATTGGGAATCATCCATATATGTGTATGTAGTGTTGATTGAAATGGGTCACATTATAT
>NC_081344.1:40012536-40107508 GCF_029784015.1 Lycium ferocissimum | reverse complement strand
AAAATTCCCTATTTGGGTCCCTCTCTTGGGCTTATATTATATATTTGTTCGTGCATTTGTATATATTTGTTCGGCTGACGGGGCCCGTCCGTCATATGATTACTGTCCGTCCGTTTAGAGGTCCGTGGAAATGTTTTGTGGGTTGTACCTACCGTACGGTTGTGTTTGTATATGTTGTGTTTTGGGCGATCCCATTCCGCCGCGCGGCCGGTCCGCATATGTATATATGTTGTGTTGTTATTACTGCCCCTTTGTTGGTATTTTAAATGCGCGCAGGGTTATTTTGGATAGTCAGTAAAACAAAGGAGACTCCGCCGAAATTTTTCTGGAAATTATCTAAGTTTGGGATACAGCCTTGTCGGTTTCTGTTATATACTTGGGTGTGTTTGATATAATTTGTGATAGCGTTTGATAGGTGTGGTTGGGTGCCCAGATCGGGCACTAGTCACGGCCTACGGGGTTGGGTCGTGACAAAAACTACGAGGTGTAACGGATAGATCCGGGCCGGGTCCAAACGAGCTAGGAGCGTTTTCCACGGTGCACGGGACACCCCCGGCGGCTATTCCATCACCCCTGCGTGTTTGGTCATCAAAGCGCAGATTGCTCCTGTAGGCTTTTCTCCGCAAGTGCGAGCCCGCACTAGTGAGGAAATGTCTGCAGAAGCGAACATCGTTGGTTCAGAAAACCCCTTTTGCCTCTCTCTTTCTCAACTCGAACCTCATTCATCCCAAACACATTTGTAGACCTAGGGAGCTCGTTATTAGGTGATTTTGAAGGGTTTTTCAAGAATGTTCATTGGGTAAGTTTCTTATCACCTCATTATGATTATATCTTCGAAGTTTCATGCTAGATACTGTGTTTTAAAATGGGGATTTTATGGGTTATGAACCCTAAGTTGAAAATGAAGTTTCTCTAATAAATCATATTGTGTTTTGAGTAAATTCGCTAGTTCTGGCTTGTTTAAGCTTGGGTAAACTAAGTCTAACACGAATTTTAAATTCAAAAACGAATTTTCAAATGACTTGATTTATGGGTTTTGACACAAAATGGGATTTTGGAATACTTCATGAAATTGGAGGCTCAATTGGGGTTAGAATTCCATGAGACTTAGGATTATGACTAGCTAGACTATGGGTAACATGTTTCTGACTTTAAATTTCGATTTTGTCCTTATGGGTCCGGGGTCACTTTTTGGGTTGGGTTTTTGGATTCCTTTTGGAATTATAGTAATATGGGTGTCCATAGAATCGTATACTAACATAGATTGCGTATTTGTTAGACTTTGGTCATTCTGAGGCTCTCCAAAAGGGAAGGGCGTTGGCTTGAAGTTCGTGGCACCTGTTCAGCCTTCGAGGTAGGTTATTGCTTATCTTTTTAGACTCCGATTAGAGAAGCATATATAGCTTGTAGATTTTGAAGGGGAAAATATGATAGGCCTTTGGGCATGGTTGTGGTGATGAATCCACTAATTTGGTATGGATGTTGTTATGTGGTCTTATTGCCATGTTTGCTATATTCGTGAGTATTGGCTGAATCTATCCTTGTCACTTGATATCTCACGTAACTCATGAAAAAGGGAAAGATACTATGAACGATTTGGGTTGCAATCAGTATTCATGGAATGTATCTATTGATTCTATGATTTGTGATGTTGTTGAAATTGACTTCATGCATGGCATGCCTTCCATACTTCATATATAATTGTTATTATAGTAAGGTGAGTAATATCCTCGGAGGTCTTTACTGGAGAGCGAGAGTGATTGATAGCCTCCGAGGTCTTTGTCGGAGAGCGAGAGTGACTGATAGCCTACAAGGTCTTTGTCGGAGAGTGAGAGTGGTACATGGACTTCGCAGGTCCCCCATGGGTCATGACTTTGAGGCATTGGCCTTAGAATGAGTGTACAGTAGTGGAAAGTAGGCCAAATCATTCCATTTCATTACATTCATTCATCTACTCATAACTGCTTATTTGGTGATCTACATACTCTTTTTGAACTGTTACTTGAAGTTTGATTTCGTGACTGTACTTGAATGCCTTATCTTCTTTACTTGTTGATTTCTATATTTTATATGCGTTATCTAATCGTTGTTAGCCTATGATGCCTAGAGTAGTAGTGTTGTGCTCATTCTACTCTTGCTGCACTTTTGTTGAGTGCAGAGTTTGATCCGGGTTCCTGTTCGAGACCTCGTAAGTGATCGCGAGGCTATCCATCAGAGGCGTTAGGGTGAGCTACTAGTCGGACCTGTAGCCTTGGATCTCTTCTTATGATTACTCTTTCTATTTATGTTTCTACAGACAGTATTCTATTTAGTATTTTGAGACTTGCATTCCAGTATTTATGAAATTATAATAAGCATTAGAAGCTCTTGTACGAGTTAAGACTAGGTTTGGGGGCTGTAATTGTTAAATATCATCCGCACTTATGATATTTATAGATATGGGAAGACTATTTAGTTAACCTTCTGTATTTACTTCCACGTTCTTTCAAGTAATCAAACATGTTTTTGAGGATGGTTCGCCTACTTGGGGAGATTGGGGGGGGGATAATTTAGGTTCCATCATGACTCACGAATTGGGTCGTGACAAGTTAGTATCATAGCTCTAGGTTCACCAGTCTCATAAGTACAAGAGCAATGTCTAGTAGAGTCTTGCGGATTGGTACGTAGACATCCTTACCCATCCTTGAGAGGCTATAGGACATTTAGGAAACTTTCATTCTTTCACTCATTTCGTGCTACTTTATTTAAATTGGTATCTAACTTCACTTTTTATTCTCTCACAGATGGTGAGGATACGTGTGACAACCGCTAGGGATGAGGTGCCAATACCTGCTGCTAGGGCCGTGACATGAGGCCAAGGTAGAGGCCGTGGGACAGCATCGGCTAGGGGTAGAGCACTCGTGGCTGGCCAAGCTTGAGCTAGATCATGGTCGCCTGAGCTAGAGATAGAGCATGAGAACGATCCTATGGAGAAGGAGGAGGAGGCGGGACCAGCCCAGGGTCATGCCATAGATGTCGAGTAGGCAAGGATTCAGGCTCATGGTAGAGGTGACAACAAGATGGTTCACAGGTTTGGTAGATTCAGTGGTTCTTCTTCTAAGGGTGGGGGCCATCTTGGCAAGAGTCTTCAGTATCATTCTGGCCGCCCCATTCAATAAGCACTTCAGATTTCAGCTGGTGGCCCTTCTGGGCTTAGTGAGTTCAAATCTGGGAAGACTTCTCGAGGTTGTTACACCCAATTCTCAGATCGTGGAGGGTATTCTGGTTCTTTTGTATCAATGTCATAGCCCAGGGATGGGCAAGACTTTCTTTGAGTGTGGTGACATAGGGCATTATGCGAGGGAGTGTCCTAGACCCAGACAGGGTGGAGCTCAGCAAGTCTCTCGATTTCAGACACCCATGACCTTAGCACCATCGGTTAGGGGAGGTGGATCTTCCGAGGGAGGTGGATCTTCTGGTAGAGGTGGTTGCAATAGGCAGAGGCAGTTATGAGTTTAGGAAAAGAGGTCATCAGCCCGGTAGAGGTAATTCTCAGTCAGCGAGAGGTGGACCTCATTCTAGCCATGGTGGCCGTGGAGGTACATAGTCCAAGGGCAGACGGGTTCATTGCTATGTTTTTCTCGATAGGCCAGAGGCAGAGGCTTTTGATGTGGTTATCACATATACTATTTTGGTCTGTCATCAGGCAGCTTGACTATTATTTGATCCGAGCTCTACTTTCTCGTATATTTCTACGTATTTCTCTACGGGTCTGAATATGATTTGTGATATACTTGATGCGCCTATTTTTGTCCCTACTCCTATCGAATATTCTGTGGTAGTATATCGAGTCTATCGATCTTGTCTGGTTACATTCATGGGTTACGATACTTGGGTAGATTTGGTGATCCTCGGTATGGTGGATTTTGATATTATCTTAGGCATGGATTTGTTATTTCCTTATCATGCGATTCTAGATTGTCATGCTAAGACAGTCACATTGGCCATGCCAGTATCCCAAGGTTAGCATGGAAGGGTACTCCTAGCCCTGCACCTAAAAAGATTATGTTGTTTCTTTGGACGAAGAAGTTGGTGGATAAAGGGTGTTGATCCTACTTAGCTCATATCCGAGATATCAGTGTGGATTCTCCTTCCCTAGAGTCGGTACCAGTAGTTAAATAGATATGCCTGGTATGCCACCTGATCGAGATATTGACTTTTGCATTGATTTGGAGCTAGGCACTCGGCCTATTTCTATTCCGTCCTATCGTATGGCTGTAATAGAGTTGAGGGATTTGAAGGAGCAGTTGCAGGACCATTTGAGCAAGGGATTCATTAGACCTAGCGTTTCCCCTTGGGGTGCTCCTATTTTGCTCATGAAGAAGAACAAACAGACCAGAGAAGCTGTTACGAATGAAGAGACAAATAAAAGGATTAAAAATTCCCCACCTTGGGGTCTTGGATGGAAAAAGTCCATGAAGATTGCATGGAGTTCAAACTTTAATGAAGACACTGAGGTTGAAGCTAATCTCATGGATTTTGTGGCTATTGGAGACTCAGAATCAAATACGGATGAAGACTCAGAGGTAAATTTTCTTGAGCTGAAAGATAAACTGGAGGTATTCTCAAAGAAAAGGCTCACTTCCTTAATGAGTACTCTAATTGAAGAATATCAAGATATGAGCACAAAAAGGGTTCAGCTACTAAATGCCTATACGAGCCTGAAGCACGAATCTATTGGTTAGAGGCTAGTAAAATAAAAGTTGAAAAGGAGTTCAGCTCACTAAAAGAATAGGTTAGTTAACATGATACCTTGGTCACGTCTCTTAGGACAGAAATCCAGAACCTAAAGGAGATAACAACTGGAAAATCTGTAACTAGAGAGGAGAAACTGGAGGTGGAAGCTGAGTACGGAAGGATGAAAAATGAGGTGTATTCTGAGAGAGAAAAATCCAAAAAATTGTGCCTTGACTTAGAAAGATTGAGAAAAGATCAAGAGAGAGTCAGTCGCTGGACACAATCATCACAGATGCTCTCAAATCTTACGAGTCAAACACGTAATGTAATCACTAGTCTAGGGTACAACAAGGAACAGGCAAGATGAGACTACCAAAAGAAATATCAGATCTCCTAAAACAAATGAAATAGGAGACGAGAACAGGCTTCCCTATATGCCTTCTCATAGAAGAAGAAGAGGTGTGACCCACCCTCTTAGCCAAAAGAAAGAGCTCACATCAAGATATAGGAATACTAAGCCTCTTAAGACCAATGACACAAGAAAAGGGAACTGGGCTCTTTATGTTTTCTCAAGATGGATAAGAAGAGATATGTTTCATCCTACTGGAAATAAGATTGGGATGAGGCCTGCTGATAGAAGGATGATATTTACAAAACTGACTGTAACAGGTATAAAAAAAATTCTGCAACAACAGTAGGAAACAGATTCACTTGGGCTATGCCAGAATGGACAAAGAAAGACTTGATTCACCCTTTTGTACAACGAAAAGACCCAAGCTGGTATGGGTTCCTAAAACTAATCTCTGATTACCTAGAAGGTGCAGTGAAAGGAAGCAAGAGCAAACAACACTAACTCAAAGCTTGCTCAAGATACAGAGATGATTCACATAAAAGCTCCTTTCACTTGCAGCATTTTGAAAAAAAAAAGAAGGGGAATTCCAAATTAAGCAGAGACAAGCAGTAATCAGACATACTAGCACTCAGATAGGGGAAATCTACAAGGAATCATACAGAGGAAATGGGTTCATCAGCACATCTATCAACCTGGTGAAAATCACACTGACATGGGAAAAATAAGGTTCAGTAACTATGGGAGATAAAGCTCAAGGAATGGCCTCATAAGCATTGTAGAAGAAACATGTTAAGGAACCTGTTCGAAGAAATGAAGGAAAAAAAAAAAGGATATGAGGGGAATAGGTAGTTAGAACAGGTCCAAACTCAAGGAAGCAGGCAATTGTCAAATGACCTCAAAATTGAATATTCCTATGATGACAGTCAAAAATTGAGCTACCGACAGTTGATAATAGTTTCATGATCTCGGAAAAAGTCTTTTAAAGTATTCTATCACAAAAAAGCGAGTTGTAAATCAAGATTGTACAAGGTTAATTATTATTACTTCAGGTATGTATTCCTTCCTTTGCAATTAATTGTACATTTAGATCATGAAACAACTTAGACAACCTATTCTACCTAAACGAATTAGGTCCTATGCATCATTAAAAGAGCCTTGAGAAGAGAGAAAAAGAGTCATAATGACCCCTCCTAAAACATGGCGGTAAATCAAATCATTCCTCCTCCCAAAAATTGACTCTTCACCTCTTCTGTTCACACCGCCTATTCTTCTCACCTCGTCTCTACTTAAACCATCCACAAACCCTCAAACTATCACCCAACTCTCTCTCTCTCTCTCTCTATCTCTCTCTCTCTCTCTCTCTCCTATCACAACATCAAATCGAAAAAGAGAAATGATCTTTCCCTCCACCTTCTCCGATAATCCTAAGCCTCATATTCATTATTATGACTCAACCAACCCCAGCTTCACACTCCATCTCACTATCATTAACCATCCATTCCCTCCTATACTAATCTACTCATCTGGAAAGATAAAAGGGAAGGAAGAATGAGTGGGGCTTATAGAAAGGGGGAAATTTCTAAAGATCCTAGAACCGGGGCTAATATGAAAGTAACTAGTGTCACAACAAATCTTTGTAAACATGAGTTGCTGGACATTACGAGTTCAATCAAATTTAATATCAGAGGTTTAATGGGAAAACCAAATGAAGGAGACATAAGGGTTTGTGAAGTAATAAGGAAGGAGAAATAATAAAAAAAAAAAAAACCTCCACTATCTGGGAAAGAAGAGTAGTCCAAATTTTTGTCTTCATAGGTAAAACCGGTGGAAAAAGATGGTGGGTCTTACGGGAGAAAGTTGGACAAATATGGTGGTTCTTGAAGAAGCTAGCCAACAAAGATTATGCCATCACTCTTCTTCAAAAGACACTGCTATCAGCTCACCTTAGGATTCCGTTGTCACTAGACTTAGTGGTCATTTGGTAGATAGTCAAAATTATTCCGGGATTGTAATCTCCGGACTAATTTATCCCAAAAGTTGAGATTATTTTATTTCATCTTCTGGATGGGATAAAATAATCCCAGTATAAGTGGGATAAGATGGGATATCCCATCTTTTATCCCAGGATGTATTTTATGCTTTGTTTGGTACAAGGTATAAATTTATCGCAGGATAAATTTATACCTCCTACCAAACATGGTATAAAAAATTAGTGTTGGGATACCCCAGCTTATACTATGCACCAAACGACCCCTTAGAGTATAGAATTCACCCCGGTCACAGTCCCTAGTAAAGTGACCAGGTTCCTTAAGTTGTTCCTCAAAACATTGTATTCTAGTTGTCTAAGATCCAATAGTTGTAACCAAGAGACTAGAATTGTAATTTATGAAGTTATATAAAAAAACCAGTTGCTTATCTTATGAAATTATGCCTAAATTGTGTGATTTGAATATCTTCAATATGAACTTGCTAAGTGAGTGATTTTGCTTGTATGCATTTGTGAGACAGCCCCAGTGGCCATAAGTATTGTACTGAAAACTCGAATTGAACCTTAGGTAATTTGAATTAACTTTTGAATGGTTCCAAAACTGGGAAAATGAAATGTGTAATATGCATTTATGTTGTTTGAATGCTAACCTAGTTTATTATAAGAAAGTCATGGATTACACATGTACAAAACAGGTTACACAGTTGGTGTTTGTTATCATCAAAAGGGGAATTTGTTGCCATAAAGCCATGTGTGAAGTTTTGATAATTGATAAAGTGAATGCACAAGGCACAGAAACTAGGTCTAGAACAGGTCCATAGACATGTTCCATTGCAATAATGTAACAGAGGCAAATGCAGACACAAGAACACAAACCCAGATTGCAAGATATGTATGTGTAAATGCAAAGACAAGTAAGCAATGAAGAGATTAGAGGAACAGAGATAATGAAGATGATGAGAGGAGGTAAAGTGACTCAGACTCAAAAGACAATATTCAGAAAGAAATTGTTCAGCTAAAGAGTTTGCAGACAAAGCATGTGAATCAGGTTAACAAATGAACCAGGTCTGCAAATATATTCCAACACAGAGCAAGAACACAATCAGCGTCAAAGGAATAGTCATATGCAGAAGAGGGATGATCACATGTCATCAGGTACAATGGATGAATGACCTAGCAGTGATTAGTGGTGAAGGAGCGGAGAAGACCAATTGCAAACACAGAGCTTATAGTTATATGAAACAGGTCTGTCAACATATTCCAGCCAAGATCTTAGAAGCAGTTCAATGGCAGATGAAGGATGAAAGAGATTGGTGGAATAGGTACATGAATATGTTCCAGCTCAACAGTGCAGATATTCAGATATGGATGAATACGGTAGATGAAACAGGTTTGTGAACATGTTCCAAACAACTCATGCAGCAACAAGGATTTGTAGAAGAATTATGAAACAAACTTAGCGGTCAAGTATGAAAGATTCCTTGATATATTTATAAGGATTAGTAAGCCTCTTACACATACAAGGAGCGGACTCAATAAAGCAATAATCCAAGTACTACACAAATCCTACATGATTGTCATTAACCGACTAGGAAAGGGCTTGGTGTTCATCGACCTGCAGAGTATAATGTCATAAAAACCCAGGTCTTCTTAAGAAGAAGTTTTGCATACCCACAAAGAGATAATTCAGAATATCGAGCGAAGAAGATATATCCCAGAATATTCAAGAATCCGAGGTTGTGTCCCTAGTGCACATAAAAGGATCGATAAAGCTATTTTACTGAATAATGTTTCCCAGTTCTGAAGTCTAGATTAGTGTATTAGGTTTGGTTGATTGAGTTATATCTTTATCAGCTTAGTTAGAATTATAAAAAGTAGATACAAAACATTGTAACTCCAAGCAGAAAGTTTACTACTTGGTGATAGCTTGCTAGTCAGAGGTTAGGTAGATGGGGTTTAAGGGTTAGATTACAGAGGTTGTAATTTATAACTCACAGTTGGCTCATTTTTGTAGTGAATTTGTTGGGGAAATCCTAAAAGTCAGTAGGTTGTGTTTTTTATCACCTTTTGAGCCGGGGATTTCCACATAAATATTGTGTGTTCTTTATTTACTTATTGATTAAATTTTGCAAGACGATCACATAAAACATGTAGAGAACATGTTCCATCCTATAAGCAAGAATAAGGTACGCATAAGATAGGAAGTAGGTCGTGCAACCTAACAGGGGTTCTCAGTTATTGCTTCCCATTTGAATCGGTTGACTCAGAAAAATGCAGCTTTTCAATGGTCTGATGAGTGTCAGGGGAGCTTTCAAAAGCTCAAGGCTGTATTGATTTCAGCCCCAATTTTGGCATTACTTGTGGAAGGAAAAGACTTTATTGTATTTTATGATGCTTCTCAAATTGGGTTGGGTTGTGTGTTGATGCAAGAAGGAAAGGTGATAGCATATGCTTCGAGGCAATTAAAGGGGCATGAGAAGAACTGCCCCACTCATGACTTAGAGTTGGTGGCGGTAGTTTTTGCCTTGAAGATTTGGAGGCATTACCTATATGGAGTTCATTGTGAGCTATTAATGGATCATCGTGGTCTTCAACATGTGTTAAATCAGTGATATAAATTCAAGGCAACATAGATGGATGGTGTTTCTCAAAGACTGTGACATCACCATTTTTATCATCAAGGCAAGGGTAATCTGTTAGCGGATGCGTTGAGCCGAAAGGCGGTGAAAATGGGTAGCTTGGCACGTTTACTTGTTGCGTAGCGTCCCTTAACTATAGAGGTTTAATCTTTGGTTAATAGTTTGGTGAGGCTTGACATTTTGGAATCGGGCAAGGTTCTGGCTTGTGTAGAAGGACAGGTCATCGGTTTTGGAGCAGATTAAGACTCAATAGTTTGAGGATGTGAAATTATGCAAGATTTGAGACAAGGTGTTACGAGGGGAAGCCAAGGAGGCGATTCCAGATGATGAGGCTATTTTGAGGATAAAGGTGCATGTTTGCATTCTTCGTGTGGGTGGTTTCATTAGGTTGATTATGGAAGAGGCTCACAGTTCCAGGTATTCTATCCATCCTGGTGCTACAAAGATGTACCGTGACTTGAGGCAGCATTATTGGTGGGGTAGCATGAAGAGAGATATAATGGAGTTCATATCCTAGTGTTTGAATTGCCTGCAGGTTAAGTATGAACATTAAAGATCGGTTGGTATGACTCAGAGGATGCCCGTTCCAGAGTGGAAGTGAGAGAGAATAGATATAGATTTCATGGTAGGTCCACCAAAGACTTTGGGAAAATTTGATTCTATGTGGGTTATCGTGGATAGGTTGACTAAGTCCGCACACTTCATTACGTTCAGACTACCTACAATTCGGAGAAGTTGGCAAAGATATACATTAGGGAGATTGTCTAGTTGCATGGGGTGCCCATTTCTATCATTTCAGAGAGAGGCACTCAGTTCACTTCCTATTTTTGGAGGATTTTGCAGAAGGAATTGGTGACTAAGTTGAATCTTAGTACAACATTTCACTCGCAGACAAATGGTAAATCCAAGAGGACTGTTCAGGTCTTATAGGATATGTTACGGGCTTGTGTGATTGATTTTAATGGTCATTGAGACCAGTTCTTGCCCTTGGCAGAGTTTGCTTACAACAACAATTATCTCGTTTGAAGCAAATTAAGACACAATAGTTTGAGGATGTAAAATTGTGTATGATTTGAATAAGGTTTTGAGTGGGGAGGCCAAGGAGGCGATTCTTGATAGAGAGGGGTTTTTGAGGATTAAGGGGCGTGTTTGAGTTCATCATGTTGGTGGTTTGATTAGATTGATTTTGGAGGAGGCTCACAGTTTCAGATATTCCATCTATCCTGGTGCTATAAAGATGTACCATGACTTGAGGCAGCATTATTGGTGGGGTAGGATGAAGAGGGATATAGTGGAGCTTATTTCCCAGTATTGAATTGCAAGCAGGTTAAGTATGAGCATTAGAGACCGGGTGGTATGACTCAGAGGATGCCCATTCTAGAGTGGAAATGGGAGAGGATAGCTATGGACTTGGTGGTTGGTATACCGAAGACTTTGGGTAAGTTTGATGCCATTTGGGTTATCGTGGATAGTTGATCAAGTCTGCACACTTCGTTTCAGTTCAGACTACCTACAATTCAGAGATGTTGGCTAGGATCTACATTAGAGAGATTGTACGATTTCATGGGGTGCCCATTTCTATCATTTGAGACAGAGGCAGTCAGTTCACTTTCCATTTCTGAAGGACCTTGCAGAAGGAATTGGGGACTCAGTTGGATCTTAGTATAACATTTCACCCGTAGACAGATGGTCAGTCCGAGAGGACTATTTAGGTGTTAGAGGATATGTTGCGGGCTTGTGTTACTGATTTTGGTGGTCATTGGGACCAGTTCTTGCCTTCGGCAGAGTTTGCTTACAACAACAGTTACCACTCGAGCATTTACATGGCTCCATTTGAGGCTTTGTATGGTAGGAGATGTCGTTCTCTGATTGGTTAGTTCGATGCTTTTGAGGTGAGGCCTTGGCGTACTGGTTGGTTGAGAGTCTTTGAATAAAGTAAAGTTGATTCAGGAGAAGCTCCTTGTAGCTCAGAGTAGATAAAAGGAGTATGCGGATCAACAGGTTCGCAATATGGAGTTCATGGTTGGTGATTAGGTTCTATTAAAGGTTTAGCCCATGAAGGGTATGATGAGATTTGGAAAGAAGGGCAAGCTAATCCCGAGGTTCATTGGTCCTTTTAGATTCTTCGACATATTGGTGACATAGCCTATAAGTTGGCATAGCCACAAGGTTTAGCAGGTGTTCACCCTATGTTTCATGTTTCTATGTTGAAGAAATACCATTCTGAAGGATCTTATATAATCCATAGGGACTCGATGTTATTTGATCAAAATCTATCCTTCGGGGAGGAGCCGGTGGCAATCTTGGTTAGGTAAGTTAAGAAGTTGAGATCAAAAGAGATCGCTTCAGTAAAGGTGCAGCGGAAGCACCGCCCAGTTGAGCAGGCTACCTGGGAGACCGACGTGGATATGCGAAGTAGATACCCCAAGCTCTTTATGGACTTAGGTACTTTCCCTTCATTTCCCTTCCATTCGAGGACGAACGTTTGTTTAATTGGTATCTGATGTAAGGACTTGTTTGGTCCTTTTAGGCATTTTACCTTTTCTTTCCCAAATTACCCTTTTCGTAGTTTCATTTCGGGTTTATAAATTGCGGCGATGGGTATTGTGGTTCCTGAGGCAATCGGGCGGGTTTTGGTTGGTTTGAAAAATTTAGAAATTTCTAAGTTGAAGAAGTAAAAAGGGTTGTCAATAGTTGGCTTATAGGTTAATGTGTTCGGAATTGATTTTTTTATAGTTTCTTTAAGTCCGGAACATCATTTTTGACTTAGTCAAGTTGTTGGTTCGGGTCCTAAGGCGTCCGTTTGTGTTTTGGGTCATTGGTTGGAAATGTTTGTTTTAGTTGGGTTGGAGTTGACTTGAATCAACACTGGTTCAAGGCGACCTCTTTTGGGAGATCTAGTGCGCGAGCGAGTTCGTAGCGGGTTTTATAATAGACATGCATATTTGGTTTGTTTTCATGGGGTTCCGAACGAGTTTCGAGGGTTGGATCGGATTTAGTGAAAACCAGATTTTTTTGTTGTCTGGTGCAATTGTACCTGCGAGAGTGTGACCACAACTGCGGGCCTGCATTTTCAATTTTAGCCCGCAGACGATATGTTGGGTGGGTGCGGTTGGTCCGCCCCTGCGATGGGTTTTCCGCAGGCGCGGGACCAACCTAGCGGCTATTCCTCCGCCCCTGCGTGTGTGGTCTTTTAAGTAAAGACCGCTCCTACGGCCTTTTCTACGCAGGTGCGAGCCCACACCTACGCGGAAAGGTCTGCAAAAGCGGAAATCGCTAGTTCAGAAGACCCATTTTATTTCTCTCTTTCTCAACTCAAACCTCATTCACCCCAAACACATTTTTAGACCTAGGGAGCTCGGTATAGGGCAATTTTGAAGGGTTTTTTTAAGAATCTTCATTGGGTAAGTTTCGTATCATCTCACTATGATTATATCCTTGATTAGTTAGAAGTTTCATTCTAGAAACCATGTTTTAGAATGGGGATTGTATGTTTTATGAACCCTAAGTTGAAAATGAAGTTTCTCTAATAAATCATGGCTTGTTTTGAGTAAATTCCCTAATTTTGTCTTGTTTAAGCGTGGATAAACTAAGTCTAACACGAATTTCAAATTCCAAAACGAATTTTCAAATGACTTGATTTATGGGTTTTGACACAATGGAATTTTTGAATACTTTATGATACTGGAGGCTCAATTGGGGTTAGAATTCCATGAGACTTAGGATTATGACTATCTAGGCTATGGGTAACATGTTTCTAACTTTAAATTCCAATTTTGCCCTAGTGGGCTCGGGGTCACTTTTTGGGTTGCGTTTTCGGATTCTGTTTAGAAGTATAATGTTACATCTTGGGAATTTTGAGCTGTTGCATTATGAGTAATCTAACGTAAGCCTAAAGTGGACATGAAGTCCTTATGAGATTAAAGAGAGTATTTGATAACTTTAAGCTCGTACCATAAGATTTTGAAGTCATATGAATCGGCGGAATGAAGTTCGTCGAAGGAAGTAGAATGTGAGTCATGTTTGGGAAGGTTTCCCAATAATTGAGTTATACTGTGTTTATTAATGACTTAAGGAGGAGCTATAGGGCCCCTTAGATGCTTAACGAAGTGTTACACAAGTGCCAAGGAGGTTCCATAAGGATTGAAAGTCAAACGAATCGAAGAGAGCAACTTATCAGATAGGGGTAATTTGACGACCATTTGATGGACTGTAGGGCATTTGACGGCCCGTCAAAGGGTGGAGCACCACTGTGAAGGAGTCACAGTGAGGCCTGCTTGGCTGGGAAGTTTAACGGTCCATTTTGACAGACCGTAGGAAGTTTGACGGTCCGTCAAAGTGGGCGTCAAAATGCCCGACGGGTTTTTAAGTTACGCTTTATATAATTCATTTTACCCCATTTGGATTCATTATTTACCCAAATCAGATCCTAGAGCTCTCCAAAACCCTCTCTCCAAGTCCATAAACTAATCCAAGCTGAATCCTAGAGAATCAAGAGATTCAAGTGCTAAGAAGCTTACTAGGGTTTGTGAAGCTCAAGATTTCCTTTGGTGTTGATGTTGGAGACTTCACTTAAGTGAAGTAAGTTGATCCAAGACTTGTTCTTGTGTGATTAAGGTAAGTTTTTTACATCTCTTGCCTATGGTTAAGGTTGTTTGATTTTTGTACCAATTGGTTGAAGGAAGAAAAATGAAAATAGAGTTCAAGTAGGAATTTTAGGATGTTATGAGCTACAAGTTAACTTGAATTATAATTCTTGGCATGTTACGAGTACAATCCTGTTATGGGTGGTACTAATGATGTTGAGGCAGTATTGTATATAAGTGTATGTGGGGTTGTGTTGAGATTATTATTATGAGTGATCTTGAAAAGGAGTTTTGGGGATTGAATGAAGCCTAACTAGAATGAAGTCTCCTAATTATGGTATTGTCAATAATGTCGTTGTTGTTTGGGAGTTGTTTTGGAATTTAGTAGAAGTAGATGGAATAGGGGAAATGCTGCCCAATTTTCGCTAGCTTATGAATTATACTAGCTTGGACTTGAGAGTGTCTTTGAAACCTAACCTTGGTATGAACCCTCTTGAATGTAGATTTCTCGGTCTTTAGAGGTGAACGTTAAGTAGTTAAGAAGACATAAAGGTATGTAAAGCTAACCCTTCTTTCTTAAGGCATGATTCCATTATTGTACACCTATTCATGAAATTCACCATGTCTTCTGTGACGCCTCCATTTCTAGAAGTGCTAAAGCTCACAAGTCTTGATACTCTCATGATATCATTGATCTCATCCTACGATAGTTGACCCTCTAAGGAAAGATATAGTGATGATGATGGTGTTGATGATACTTATGCACTTCTATGTGTATACATATATGTATGGCTATTTTGTAACACCGAGCTTATGTGGTCGGGTATGATATCTACTGCGCGCACACCACTGCAGTTGGGTACGGATAACACCGAGCCTTGTTAGGGCCGGGTATGTATAACACCGAGCCTTGTTACGGCCGGATATGTATGACACAGATCCTACATGGTCGGGTATGGTACTACTATATGTATATGTGTATGTATGGAAGGTATTCATTAGAAAAAGGGTAAGTAAGTGTGATGTAACGTCTTAAGAGGTATAAGTGGCTCTCCTATCTTATGTTAACCTTCATGCTTTTACAATGTTATTACTTATGCCTTACATACTCAGTACATAGTTCGTACTGATGTCCTTTTGTTTGTGGACGCTGCGTTCATGCCCGCAGGTGGATAGGGAGACAGACTCGACCCTTAGGCTACTTTATCAGAGACTGCTTAGAGGAGCTCCATTTGATTTGGAGCTGCAGCTGTTGGTACTATTCTTTTGTGTACATACATGGGCATGGCGGGGTCCTGTTCCGTTTTTATGATGTTACATACTCTCTCTAGAGGCTCGTAGATAGTTTTGTATAGTGAGATGTCTCCCAGCCTTGTCGGCTCAAATTTTTGTATATCATTTTGTTAGCCTTGTCAGCTTGTGTATTTGTATATGGGCATAGTTGATGATGTTGATATAAGAGTGCCTTAGCCCAATGAGATTTGTATTAATGATTCATAGGAATTGTGAGATAGCCAGGTGGCTTACCTAGATATGATTGTGAAAGTATGATGAGACGTGCCCGGTGGGTTAGCTCCGGGTGCCAGTCATGGCCCTCTAGTTGGGTCGTGACTAAAGTGGTATTAGAGCAGTTCCGTCCTAGGGTGTGTCTACGAACAGTGTCCAGTAGAGTCTTGTCTATGGGTGTGTTGCGTGCCACACTTGTAAATAGGAGGCTGCGGGCATAAAGGAATGAATGACCTTCTTTTCTTCATAGATCGTGCGATAGAGCCATGATATAAGGATTTCTATTTTTCCTAATCGAGTGTTATGTTTTTCAGCGATGCCTATAAAGAAAAAAGCTACTGCAGCCTAAAAGGGCAAGACAGTGGCAAGAAAGTGGACCGAGAAAGTACTACCGACAGATATTGTCACACTCCGCCCTAGGTAAGACGTGATTGGCACCCGACACCTTGCGGAAACCGAGTGAACCAACTTACAACTCACGTCCTCTATGTCTCGAATGGCAACAATAAGATCAAGAGGCTAAATATGAACATGATATCATGCATAAGTATATGTACAATAGACCCATGATGCTGATATTACTACTGTCACACTATGACTAAGGCGCTTGAGGCACATAACTGCAAAACCTCGCTATGAACATGACTGAGGTATACAAGTCGGGACAGGGCCCCCAACGTACCCTTAACACAATTCATATATTTATATATATAGACTCAGACTCGACAATACTCCAGGAAGAAGTGGAGCCACCACTCAACCGATTGCACGAAGGCGACCTATGATGAAAGATCCTCGTCTCATCTATCTACACACACGAGGAACGCGAGCGTCCACAAGAAGGGACGTCGGTCATTTGAGCAATGTCTGCGAGTATGTAAGGCATGAATAGTAGTATGATATCAAAATGAAGAAAACATAAGATAAAGTAAGTAATTATACCTCGTACACTTCCTGAGACTTCTGTCACGTAAATTAACTTGTTTATAGGAAAAACATTTCATACACATCCATACACAATACACACACTTGCATTCATATACATTTACTATACATACTTCTGTCATATTCGTAGCCGGCCCTATCGGGACTCAGTGTCATCCGTACCTGGCTCTTTCGGGACTCGATGTCATTCGTACCCGGCCCTTTCGGGACTCGGTGTCATCCGTACCCGGCCCTTTAGGGACTCGGTGTCATACCTAACTGATCAGTAGGATGCAGTGCATACATACATACATATACATAAGAATACATAAATGAAATCAACATCATCATTAGCATTATCATTATCACTATATCATTCCTTAGACGATCAACCATCGCAAGATGAAATAGATAGTGTCATGAGAGTATCGAGAACCATGAAGTTAGATAGCATTGGAAATAGAATTATTATCTTCGCTATATCTCACCTCGAAGGAACGAGTAACATGAGGTGAGACCATCAACAATGAGTAAGATCAAGGGATTCATGGAATGGCTCAATAATCTCATAATGCCCTCAAATCATAGCTTCGGAATTTCTAGAATTGAATCATTATCATCGTCACAACCAATATAGAACATTTTACATTTAACATCATAAGACCTTTGGAAATATTGAATTCTTACGTTTGGGAATAAGAACTGCATAGAAATATAGATGGAATCCTAGCTCAAGAATCATGCCTTTGAAAGAAAGGGACAAGCCTTAACATACTTTTGGTCGCCTTAGTCGTTCAACGTTTATTCTTCCAAGCTCGCAACTCTACACATAAACCATCCATGTTATCATTAGGATCAATATCATACACTTGTCTCAAGCATTCAAATGAAATCTTTTTTAGAATGCATTTAAATTCGCATCTCCCCCTATATTCTTTACCTCCTCCAAATACCAAAGCAACTCCCAAACAATACCAACAACATCAACAACAATATCAATACCAATATATTCCATAAAACATCCCACACAATGTTTCTCCAATTTTCAAACCAACCATAACAACATCATAATACCATAATCAAAGAATTATTTTCAATTTAGTCTCAAATTAGTCCAAAATTCTCTTTCAAACTCACCTCATGGCCATCAACTTCAATCAAACTCCTTATGATTTTTCTCCTATGATTCTTTCCTCTCTAAGAATTGCTAAACCTTTACATCATCTTAATCATGTAAATAATAGCAAGAACATACCTTATAGTAGAACAACTTCACTTTATTCACCCCTTTTCAAGATCAAGTTCAACACCACCTTAAGGAGAAACAAGAACAATTATCTTTCATAAATTTTCCTTGAGGTTTTGATGTTAATATTCTCTCTTAATGATTTGGAAAGGTTATAGAAGATTATGGAGTATTATGGAAGATTAGGAAAAATTATAGAAAGTCATGGAGAGTTATGGAAAGTTATGGAACTCTCAAGAGTTCTTCGAAGAACTCTTTAGAAGAGTGGAGGATGAGAAAATTGTGAAATATGATGAAAATTAATGGGTTAGAGGGGTATTTATAGGTGTGGTTCGGGTCGGGTACTGTAGCACCCGGTTGTAGCACCCGGTTACTGTAGCAGCGTTTTTCTACTTCCTCCGCCTAATTTGTAACATCCATAACTCCCTGCTCCGATGTCGCATTGACGGACGGTTTATTGCGTTGGAAACTAGACTCGAAAAACTTCATTTTAGGATTTTGAAACACCTTAAAACTCCTTATATACCCAGAGATATACCCATCCAAAGTTGACCCAAAATTCTGTCCAGAATTCTGCCAATTTTTTTTTTTTTTCCAAATTTGGGACAAACTTAGTTTCTTCGCCTTGATTGGTCCTGGAATCTTCTGAAACTCTCCATACATGATATTTATCATTGATCATACTTGATAATAGTCATTTCCTTTGGTTGCAAGGTTGTGCTTCTCGGTTACGACTTACGAGATCGTAATACATCCTTTACTTCGCTGTTACGTTCTTCCCATGGCTTGTGCCTTCCAAAACTTCATGGAATGTCTCCGATACTCCATTAATACGGTGAAGTACGTGGCATACTCATGCTCTAAAAGTGCGAGGTGTAACATCTAGATGAGGGTGAGTCTCATAATGAGGTTCCATCTCGGTCCTCTCACTCAGCACCTGTTTCACAGGAGCATGAGGGTGCCTCAGCCTAGCTCCGACACTTCCAATTCCTCCACCAGATATCTCAGGGCAATAAGTGAATGAGGCCATCCATTTGCTGACTCAGTTAGTTGCCGTTCAGGTTCAGCGGCAGGGTATGGGTTATGGTGATAAGGCTGTGAGTGCTAGAGCCTGTGATTTTATTAGATTGAACCCTCTGAAATTCTTCGGGTCAAAACCGAATGAGGGCCCTCAAATCTTTATTGATGGAATGTTGAGGACACTTCGGTTAATGCATGCTTCGGACGTCGAATAGGTAGAGTTGGCCTCCTACAGGCTGCGGGATGTTGTGTTTCATTGGTATACGGTTTGGATGTCTTCTAGGGGAGTTAATGCACCTCCCCCGGTATGGCAAGAGTTTGTTGATGCTTTTCTCCGACACTACTTGCCACCCGAGGTTCGCCGGGCTAGAGCTGACAGTTTCCTGAATCTTAGTCTTAGACTCATCATCATCATTACCATATTCACAACGCATCTGTTATCTTTATTTCATGAGAAGCTCTTAATAATCATAGACTCATAATTTCTAGGATATGAGAAAATCATGGAAAGTTAAAGGAAGTCATATTATAGGAGTCATGCCTTTGAAAAAGAAGAGACTAGCCTCACATACCTTTGTGTCTCGCTAACTTTATCAACTGAACACTTCCCTCCAATGTTCATGATTCTACATTCAAGAGAGTTTGTACTAAAGTTAGATAACCGGAAACATACTTAGGCTTAAGCTAAAGCTAATGAAAATTGGGCAGCATCTCCTTTGTTTCTACAACTTTCTCCATATAATATAACAACTCCCAAACATTAACAACACGCCCACAATATCATAATCAATAAACTTCGTTAATTTAGTCATTATTCAATTCCCAAAATTCCCTCTCAAAGTCATTCATAACCATGGCCTTAATATAACACCACAATCCTCCTCATATAATACTTCTTTAACACCATCTATATCATTTATAACAAGATTTTATTCATAACATATCAAGAATCATGATTCATGCCAAGTTACCATTCAAGAATACCATTGTTTCCACTTTTGAGCTCCATATTCCACTTTTTTCCCTAATCTAAGTCATTCAACCCCTCAATACTCTTAATAGCATGAAATAAACATGAAACTCACCTTTGATCATGCAGGAATGGGTTTTGGATGGAAATGCTTCACTTGGAGAAAACCCTAACTTCAATTCCAAAGGGATTTCTAGCTTCCATCAACCCTAGTTAGCATTCTTGCACTTGATTCTACTAGTTTTTGGTGTTTGATCTTTTATTGTTTTCCTTGGATATGTGTTGATATGGTGTGGAGAGAGTTCTAGAGGTTTTGAGAGTTTTGGAGAGAAATGGGAAATGAATTTGGGGTCTCCTTATATAAAATTTAAAAACTGCCCGTTGGGTGTTATATGGGCACATATACGGTCCGTATAACTTATACGGTCCGTATGTGTGACCGTATAATACTCTAGTGGAGGAATCTTCTCTAAAAAGGTTATACGGTCCCTCATACGGACCGTATAAATTATACGGGCCATATAAGTTGGCCGTATAACTCCCAATTTCCGAAGTTGCTCTCGTCGTTCATTTGATCTCTGATCCTTATGGAACTTTCTTGACACTCATTTAACACTTCATTAACAATCCAAGGAGCCATATAACCTCTCTTCATAACCTTACTAAACAATCCTTAGCTCGATAGTATACGAAATCCTCTCCTAAACATATTTATACTTCACTTGCCCTTGACAAACTTGGTTTCACCAACTCATATGGCTTCAAAATCTTTATCGTATGCACTTTAAAATTATTAGGTACCGTTCTTGTAGTCATGAGAGCTTCATGTTCACCTTAAGCTCGCGTTAGTCTACTTACGACACAACGACACGAAATTTCGACGTGTAGCAGATGTGGCACATGGACTTCGCAGGTCCCCCATAGGTCATGACTTTGAGGCATAGCCCTTAGCATATGTGTATGGGATTTCAGAGGTGGAAGGGGGGCTTTGCATTGCATTACATTCATTCATGTACTCATTGACTGTCTTACTTACCATTTTATACACTCTGGCTGATCTTATACTTGCACATGTCTCGTGACTGTACTTGATTTCATATATGCTCTACTTGTTGATTTCTTCCTATTTATATGTGTTATCTAATCATTGTCAGCCTATGATGCCTACAAGTACTAGTGTTGTACTCATACTACTCTTGCTGCACTTTTTATTGAGTGCAGAGTGTGAGCCAGGATCCAGTTCGCGACCTCAAGAGTGATTCTGAGGCTTTCCTTTTGAGGACTTAGGGTGAGCCACTTGCCAGATCCTGCAGCCCCGGATCCCTTCTTATGATTAGCTGTCTATTTCTGACTCTATAGACTGTTTCTATTATTTACTTTTGAGACTTATATTTCCAGTATTTCGGATGTTGTATTTGTATTAACGCTCTTATACGAGACCAAATCAGGTTTTGGGGTGTTAGTTGATGTTACTTCCGTACTTACGCTATATATATGTTATATCTGTTGACTTGGGATAATTTCTCTTTTTGTTCCGCATGCATTTCTTTAAATAATGGGATTAAGGGAAGGGGTCACCCACCTGAAGGGATAGTGTGGCTGCCCTCATGACTCGTGATTGGGTCGTGACAAGTTGGTTTCATAGACCTAGGTTCATCAGTCTTATGAGTATAAAAGCAATGTTTAGTAGAGTCTTGCGGATCAGCACGATGAGCTCCGTACCTATCTTCGAGAGGCTATAGGAAATTTAGGAAACTTCCATAATTTCACTCCTTTGGTGCTACTTTATTCAAATTGGTATCTAGTTTATTCAAATTAGTATCTGACTTCACTTGTATTCTCTCACAGAGGGTGAGGACATGCACGAGAGTCGCTAGAGATGAGGTACCAGTACCAACTGCTAGGGCCGTGGCACGAGGCCTAGGCTGAGGTTGAGGTAGCGGCTGTTGTAGAGGTAGGGGCCGTGGGGCAGCACCGACCAGGGGTAAAGAACCCGTGGCTGGCCAGGCCTGAGCCAAATCATTATCGGCCAAGCCAAAGTTAGAGCATAAGAATGAGCCCATGGAGGAGGAGGAGTTTGGACCAGCCCAGGCTTAACCCGAGGTAATTGCTATACCAGTACTTCAGGATGCTATGGTACATATCTTGAGTCTTCTTGAGAGGTTGATCCAGGAGGGCGTCCTCTCAGCTACTTCAGACGGATCTTAAACCAGAGCAAGAGGTCAGACTCCTAACTAGTTCCATACCCAGCGGCATAGCTTGTTGCTGCGTTGCTCCCTGTATTGATAAGGTTCCTACGCCTGATTTTGTTCCTAGACCCGTTGCAGGCCCAGTTATGACTCATGAGGAGCAGGATTTGTTTGAGAGGTTTACCAAGATGAAACCTCCTAGTTCTAATGGTACTCCTAAGAAGGATGCGTATGAGTTCATCATTGATTGTCATAAGAGGCTTCACAAGTTAGGTGTGGTAGAGTCGCATAGAGTTGATTATGTTTCTTTTTAGTTGCATGGTGATGCGAAGATGTTGTGGAGATTGTACATTGACTGCGGACCATCTAGATTGGCTTCTTTGTCTTGGACTCAGTTCTATCAGGTTTTTCTAGAGAAGTATGTTCCTCGAACTTTGAGAGACAGGAGGTGAGATGAGTTCATAGCTTTGGAGCAGAGAGGATTATCAATCGCGAAGTACGAGTCTAGGTTCCATGCCTTGGCTCAATATGCAGGACAGTAGCTGCCCACCGAGGCAGAAATAGTGAGATGGTTCGTCAAGGGTTTGATCCTTCCGTTAAAGTTAGCTACTTTACAGCTAGTAGCTTCTGGAGCTTCATTTCAGGTCGCGGTAGATCATGCAACAGAGGTTGAGTCAGCGAGACTTTAGGCTCATGGTAAGGTTGATGATTAGAGGATCCGCAAGTTTGGTAGCTTCAGTAGTTCTTCCTCTAGGGGTGGGGACCATTTTGACAAGAGTTACCAGTACCAGTCTGGCCGCCCCATTCAGTAAGCTCTTTAGATTTCAGCAGGTGGCCCTTCTTGGCATAGTGAGTTCAGTTCTAGGAAGATGTCTCGAGGTTCTTACACCCGACACTCAGATCGTGGAGGTATTCCGGTTCTCCGGTATCAGTTTCTCAGCCCAGGATTGTTAGGGCTTGCTCTGAGTGTGGTGACCCAAGGCATTTCGCGAGAGAGTGTCCTAGACCTAGACAGGGAGGAGCTCAGTAGGGTTCTCAGTTTCAGGCACCCAGGGCTCCAGCACTAACGGTTAGTAGAGGTTTATCTTTCAGTAGATATGGTTCGCAGCCTAGCAGAGGTGGTTAACAGTCTAGTAGAGGTGGTCATCAGCCCGTTAGGGGCAGTTCATAGGAAGCGAGAGGTGGAGCGCAGTCTGTCCATAGTGGTCGAGGAGGTACACAGTCCGAGGGTAGACGGGTTCATTGCTATGCCTTTCCCTGTAGGTCTGAGGCAGAGGCTTCTGATGCAGTTATCACAGGTACTCTTTCAGTCTATCACCAGGCAACTTTAGTATTAATTGATCCGGGTTCTACTTTCTTGTATGTTTCTACATATTTCTCAGTGGGTTTGGATATGATTTTTGATCTACTTGATGTGGCTATTCGTGTATCTACTCCTGTTGGAGTTTCTGTGGTAGTAGCTTGTGTGATTACATTCATGGGTTACGATACTTGGGTAGACTTGGTGATCCTCAGCATAGTAGATTTTGATATTATTTTGGGCATGAATTGGTTATCTTTTATCATGCGATTTTAGACTTTCATGCTAAGACGGTCACATTAGCTATGCCAGACATTCCGAGGTTAGAGTGGAAGGGTACTCCTAGCCCTGCTTCCAAGAAGATCATATTGTTCTTTCGGGCGAAGAATTTAGTGAAGAAGGGGTGTTTGGCTTACTTGGCGAATATCCAGGATACGAGTGCGGATAATCATTCCCTAGAGTCGGTACGGGTAATTAGTAAGTTTTCGAAGATTTTCCCCACTAATTTACCTGGTATGCCATGTTACATCCCGTGTTTTTGTATGTTAGAAAGCGTACAAGTTAAATGACACAAGCAGCAGAAAATGAGGTTATCCCCAAGCTTATAGGTAGTTAGAATGATAGTACAGATATGTTGTAAGGATTTGAAGTTAAACGAATCGAAGAAAATAAGTTTCGTCGAGGTTTGACATTTATTTGAATGAAATACGGTCCAAGCTATAATACCCCATATTTTTGGACTAGGAAATTGAACCGTCTAACATGAGAAAATCTACCTGAGCCCGAAGGATTTGGTCATTTTCAAGCATGCAAATCTAGAGCTTGGTGTATAAAAGAATGAAGTCCCGAAATGATTTAAGAGGAAAAAGTGTGATGACTATGATTGGCAATAATATTTTATGTGTGGCAAATGAGGCTATGGATTAGTCCTATACCACATGAGCATAATAATGAGAATATGAAGTATGTTAAAAATAGTTATTATTTAAGTGAATTGAGATCAAGAAGTTAATTATGTGTGTAATTAATTAAATGTTGGATTGTAGTGGAGATAGGAAAATTAAATAAATCAATGGATGAGTGGTGACTTAACACCAACTCTTCCACGTGGCTGCATGTAGGTAAGAGTCAACATTGTGACATGATTCATTAAGATATAAGAATATGAAGGGTCCCACATGTATAAGGATAAGTTCACATATGCGTACCTCTTTACATATATATATACACACACACATGTTACACGTTTATGTTAGTACAAAAATATATATACTCCCCTTTAGTTCTTTCCACCCTTTATTTCAATGTGTAAGTCCTTTATTTAAATGTGTAAGTTGCTGATTTTCTATTCAACAAGTTCCATTTATTTGTATGTGCAGAATAGTAACTAATTCCACAATCTCACCCTCTTTGAAGATTATTTTCGTTCTCTTATAAAACATGGAAGCAACGTTTTCCCATTAAGGAAGTCAGAGTACTTCGAAGTAAAGCAAGGTGAAAGAAGAGCGGTTCTTGACATATAAGGTAAGGGTTCTTCCCCTCTCCATGTATATAATCTTCTATGAGCTCTAGATGTGTTATTTCCCCGGAGAACTTACGAAATGGTGACGAGAAGTAGTAAGTTAGTTGTTGGATGTTGTTGTGTTGTATTGTTGGGATTGTTCATGTTATCTTCGATGGTGAAGGCATAGAATTGATGGCGTATGTGTGTTGTTATAGGTGTTGTGAAGTTGGGGAAAATAGTATAAACAGGGGAGATGCTGTCCGATTTGTTATAAAACAAGTTTGTCACTTGATATACGTGATATACCAAGTATATCCTTAGCATAACGAGAAACGTTATCGTTATTATAGATTGGAACGCTAGACAAGCTACGGGGTCGGATTATCAGGAGAGCCAACAAGGTATGTAAGGTTTTCCCTTCCTTTCTTTCGGCACGAATCTAACGAAACTAACATAACGAAAGTCCCTCATAAAAAGGAACTCTTCTCTAATAAATGAAAGATTTATGATTCTTCATTCTCTTATTTTTTTACTTGGTTCATGATACAGCTGATCTCTAGTTTCCTATTGAATTATATGTTGATGGTATATTCTGCTTCTTGTGACATCATATGTTGACAAGTTAGCTTACATAATGTATTCAGAGGTTTACCGACCTTACGTCACTCCGAAAGATTCAGAATGTTATTCTACAAGTCTATCATGCATTATATATATTGTTGACACCTAATTTTTGACCTCCCGTAATTTTATTTAATTGCCCAGAATTCTCGGGTTTTAAAAGGAGTGAAGTTTGTATTTTTATGAGCCAAAATGATTTTTACAAAATTATTTCCATAACATTTTTCCATTTCGTTCGGAAAAATAAATGCAAATATATATTGTAAGTCATTTAAAATATTTTTTATATATTTACTAGATATATTAAAGTGCTTGCTAAATTAATCAGAAAATAACACACAAAAAACAATTATTCAAATAATTAAATTACCAGGCGTCAAATCAACAAATATTTTACTCCTTTTTAATTTGATCAATTAAATAAATAATTATTTTACCTCTCAATTTTTTAAATTTGCATAATCAATGTGCAGTGGCAATTTTTAAAGCTAGTCATAATTAATTAATAGGATTAATTTATTGTTTTTTATGTGGTTAATTACGGCTACAATTGAAATAATCAATTGTTAGTTAATTATGGTCCTAATTGAAATATCCAATTTCATGGTTCAAGTCAATTGAGGCTATATTTGCAATAATGGTCTTTTTATGCATGTGGTCGTATTTTAAGATGGAAATTAACTAGTTAATTGATTGCAATTTGGCCATAATTTAAAGGTTTAATTAACAGATAACTTTTAATCTTGGCTATGTGTTAAAATTGGAATATTTTTCCCCTCCAAGTATACACATGTATACACGTATATTCACGAGTATACATGTATATATTCACGAGTATACATGTATATACGTATATACTATGTATATAGGCATGTATGTTTGGCCCCCCTCCTTTTCATTTCTTATTCAGACCGAGTCCAGCCCAATAAAGGCCAGACCCAGCCCAAGCCCTTCAACAACAGACATATACACACACCAAACGACCCCTTACGCTTCATTTCGCAAAAGACCCGGGTTTTGTATTGACAAAACCTAGCCGCCATGAGGCGAATTCTCTCTCTTCGTCATCTTCAACGCTAAAAATGGCAAAAATACAGTGTACGTTTTCTTTATTTCAGTCATTGCTCAACCATATTGGGTAAAGCAACTAATGCTTTACTCTCTCTCCATCGAGACACCACCAAACAAGGTATAATCTTTCTCTTTCTTTGCTGTTTCTGCAATACACGGTAAAAAATTGAGAAAGCCTTATTGATTTTTGTTGTATATATTTTCTAACCCGCTAATTTCTTTGGTTCACAAAAACAGGATGGATTGACCTAACTTGGGTCAAATCTTACCCTTTATACGTTGCTTTGTCTAAATCTTAACCGTTGATACTTGAATTGAAGGAAAATTTACAGAATTTTGTTTAAGTCCCACATCGATATTTTTAGGGTTTACATCAATTTTTGGGTTCTATAAGTAGAACCCCCCAATTCACATGACACACATACCTAGACATACGCATAAAGCCCCAATTTTGAGCAATAGACTCGAGATTAAGGCTTTTTAGTTCAAATTTTAACTTAGCTTTTTAAGTTAAGTCCTCAGTTCAAATTTTAACTGCCTTGTTCTTATTTGGTGTGGCTGAGTTTGGTTTTGGAAGCACAAAGGACTCCAGATTCAATCTTGAAGCCGGCTACACTCAAAAAAGGTAACCATTTATCTTGTTATTGCTTTCTTTTAATTTTTAGTTTAAATGTTAGTAGCATCCTGTGTAGTTAAGTATTATGTTTAGTTTAAGTATTAGTTTAGTTAATTTCCTGTGTAGTTTGGGTTTGTTGTTAGCTGATTAGCTTTGCATTTATTTGTTAATCCTGAGGATTTGGCCTAAATGTGATATGCTTAGCTTGTGTCTGTTTGGTTTTGATCCTTGATGTTCTGCTTACACAAAGAAAACATGGATTAGTCAAGAGGTTCTAGAGTCAAGGGTAAGACTGGAAATAAAAGGTTAAACTTCAACTTTGGCTGTGGTTATAGTAAATAGGTTAAAATGGCTTGTCAACTTGCAATTTGGGGTTACAAGATTATAATATTGTTACACCTCAAAAATTTTTTTTGCGTCATTTGCATCGTAGGTTAAAACTAACATAAGCCTGAGAGGTCATGGAACCCTTATAAGGTTAAGGAAGACTTTTAACAAGTGCTAAGCAAGTGTCTAAATGTTCCGGGATCAAGCGAATTGAAGAAATTAAGTTTGTCGAAACTTTGGGAAAACTTGGCACAATTTTGGACAGGAATTTTTTGTCCAATTTGAGAGAGGTGTATCTCCTAGCATATGAAAAGTTATGGAATTCATAACCTATGTAAATTCAAGTTCAGTGAGTTTTCTTTCCAATGAAACTGACATATCGCAATTCTGAGAAGTACGGGATAAAATACGGCCGGTACAAAATTGTACGTCCCGTACCTCATTTCTAGAATTTTCCAGAACTAGGTACCGACTAGAAGTATTGGACGTACCTTGAAGTACGTCCAATACATTTTGGACGTATTTTAAGGTCGGTGGACAGTTTCTTTTTGGCCTATAAATTGATTTCCACGACTTGGGGCCCTTTTTTTTTTTCTCCATCAAAACAGTTCACTAGTGTCTCTCTAAGCTCTCTTTAACACCCATAACCATTCCAAATCAAATCAAGAGAATATCAAACAATACAATCCTCAACTAGTTCATGAAAAGTGATTGTTCTTGCTTCTACTTGATGTTGTGGTGAGTTTGGTCTTGAAGCAAGTTGTGTGAGTTGAAGTTCTTCAAGTATAAGGTATGTTCTTCATCTTATCTCTTATGTTGAGTTGATTTAAAGGTTTAGCAAGTCTTAAAATTTAAAATAGCTATGGAGGAAAGGTCATAAAGTGTTGTGTTGTAGTTGTTGAGTTCATGAACTGTTTGGAGCATGTTGTGGCTGTGTTGTTAAGCTAATTTCCATGCATATGGATGGTATCTAATGTTGTTGATGTATTGATGAGATTATGCTCCTTGATTGGGAAGAAATGAAGTATATATTATTATTGTATATTGGTATACTTTGGGTTGTTTGGTGTATATTCTTTGTTGGGGTAGTGAAAGGAGTATTTAAGGACTTTTGTAAGCTTATTGTTGTTATTGTGGGTTGTTGTATATGTTGAGGTGATTGGAGAGAAAGGGGAAATGCAGCTCGTTTTACTTTAGAATCAACTTATCGTTGACATACGTGATATACTAGCGCCATCTAAGTTTGCATATGTATTCCTTGTTATAGGATTGACGTGCTAGTTTTGATTAGCTCAATTGTTGGACTGCTTGGATGATTGTCCCTTTCTTTCTTATGGCGTGATCATATTGATACATGTTGTAACGACCCGTTTGGTCGTTATAGTTCTTTTGGCTTTTTCGCCCGTTCTCGAACATTGATTAGCTCACTTGTGACCCGAAAGGACCGTTGACACGCTTTTCGAGGTGTGTAGACCGGATTCGGGCAACTTTTGTGAAAATATAGGCTTAAAGTGAAAAATGATTGACCCAAAGTTGACTTTTGGAAAAATGAACCTTTTTTGAAATTTTGTTCCGAGAGGTCCAGATGGTCGTTTAGAACTTGTATGTGTATTTGGTTCGATTCCCAATGCACTTGGATGCATTTCGGAACTTGGGATGGGAAATTGGAATTAGACATCGGGGGTTGACTCGGTCAACGAGACCTCCATTGGAAATTTTGAGGCCACAGGCACGTTCGTAGTGCATTTTTATGTGGGACTATGTATTTGGTATGTGAGCAGATGGCCTTGGGAATAACCCGGGATTTCAATTGAAGACTTAGAAAATTTGGGGATTCTGCTGTCTGGTGGCCGCAATGGTGGCACCGCTGTTGCGGTGTGTTGGTCGCTGGGGCGGCCATGTATATTGTTTCCTATACGGCTGTGGCGGTCTCCCAGCCGTCGTAACAAGGCCGCCGTAGGGGCATCTCTACCGCCGTGGCGGTGACGGGCAGTTACTTTTCATTAAATGTGTCTTAAATAAGTCTTAGACCCTCATTATCTCCTATCTCGACATTTGAGCTTGAGCAAACTGTTCTTGGAGATAATTTAGAGAAATTCTTGGAGGTAAACCTTGCCCAATCCTTTACTCTTTCTTAATCACAATCATCTTAGATTTCCTCCTTCCCTTTAACAATCCCTTAGAGATGGAATTTGAAGGAGGGTTTTGGGGAACTTTCCCTTAGGATCATGTATGATAAATTGATGATGGTTATGCTAAAATTTGATGAATCTAAGCTTATTAATCATGTATCTTCCACTTTTAGCATTGAATTTCGAATTTGGAGATTTAGGGTTTATACCCAATTTGGGGTTTTTCTTGAAATCAGAATTTAGACTAATACTTGAGCTAAATCAACAATTAGTGGTTGGATTATGATTACCTAGTGCTCAATTTGGTATTTTGCATCCGAATTTCCCGTTTTGCCCTTGTGGGCCCGTTTTCCCAATTTCTAGGGTTAGAATTGACCTAATTGAAATCATAGCAATATTAGTATCATTCTTCATGATTTCTAATATAGAATTCGATTATGCTTAGACTACTTTGGTTCTGAGCTTTAGCGGAAGGGCAAGGCAAAAGAGTGAGTTGTTGGTGTTGTGGTTCGGCAGTCCAGGTAGGTTATGGCTTACCTTTGGTGAGACTTCGTATAGCGAATAACATATTTAGATTATGATGTCGGAGATAGCATGTGAACCTTCGGGTATGAAGTCGGGTTGGATATTGCCTTAGGTTGGGCCCTGTTGTGTGTTGGGACTAGCCACCCCGTTATGTGTGTTGTTTGTTCCATTGTGATAGTTTTATGCCATGAGTAGTTGGTAGATATCGAAATCTGTGTTATTGTCTTTACTGAGATAGGATTGATATACCGTTGTTGGTATTTGAACTATGATACATTGTTGGCGTACCGTTGTTGGTACTTGTGATATTGATCTACTGTTGGCATACCACTGTTGGTATTGCAATATGATTCATTGTTAGCGTACCCCTTCGTTGGTACTTGTGATATTGAACTTGATTGTTGGTAATAGATATACGCATTGCACGCATTCTCACACATTCATGATGCATGGCCGATACCCAGTGATGATCCAGTATCATTGATTGTATGAAACTGATATTGATAAACTCTTTTACTTGAGTGATTATGAAAAGGCCGATGTCCGAAGATCAATTCCGGAATTGTTGATTGTATGAACTGATATTGATAAACTCTTTTACTTGAGTGATTATGAAAAGGCCAATGTCCGAGATTCAATTCCGGAATCTTTTATTGTGTGAGACTGATATTTGACAGACTCTTTTACCTGAGTGATTGTGATATGGCCGATGTCCGATGATCTGTTCCGGCATCGTTGTTTCATGGCCGATTCCAATGATATCCCTGTTATATGGACTCTGCGGGTCCCTAAGTGTGATGCCGGTGAGACTCCCCCTATGAGTAATTAGCCAGGGTCCCGTCTGTCTGTTGGGCAAAGATCCGGGAGGGGTGGCACTTAGACTTCACGAGTCACGCTGGGTTGTGCTATCGAGACATCGATATTTCCGTCCGGAGTACATGTGTACACCTCATCTGCATGGCGTTACATTGCATTCATTCCATTATTGCACTGCATTGCATTATGACTTGATTGAGATTCTTAGTGATTGGATTGGATCAGATATATTCTGACTTGACGTACTTGGGTTTAGATGCTTGACATAGGCGATGACGGATACTTGTTTGTGATCATATTGTCTTATGCCTGTTAGATTCCTTGCTTATCTGCTTTATTTTCTTAATTGTGTTAACTATGCTTAGTCGGTCGATGATGCCTACCAGTACTGTTGTTTGTACTGACCTGCATTTGCTGCATTCTTTTATAAATGCAGAGTACCAGGTCGAATCTACTTCTTTGACCCGTGGCTGATCGATCTTCAGCTTCCTCTTGTGTTTCCAGGGTGAGCATAGCGTCCGCTGACCTTGAAGACTTTCCTATCATATGTCTTACTTTTATTTCAGAGACATAGACATTTATGCATTAGTATTCCAGACTGTACTATTCTCCTTAGATGCTCTTGTATTATTTAGACTAGACCCTGGAGGTATTTATTGTCTTCCGCACTTTTACTACTACTTATATATATGGATATATCGTGAGACTTACGTATTTGTTCTATTCCGCTGTTTTAAATTCATTCTTCGTGTATTCAATTCATTGTTGGGTTGAGGGTTCACTTACCAAGGTGGGAAGGTAAGTGCCCGCACGGCCAAAGCAAAATAGGTCGTGACACGAGCATATACAAATGTCCTTCATAATGACTCCAATCCTAGAAATATTGGAAGCTTATGTTCTTGATCTTCTTATGATGTTATTGATCTTATCTTATGATTGTTGATCTCATCTTATAGTCATTGATTCCTTCAAGATGAGATATACCGACGATGAAAGATCCATAAAGATAATGGGAGGTATAACGACCTTACGTCACTCCGATGAATTCAGAAATGTGTTCTTAAGAAATGTTTTGTAAGACATGTATAGTATGCTCGTTATAAGATCCCTAATGAGGTACTTAATGCTGGAAGAAAGGCTTATAATGCATCCAGGAATTGACTAAGGTTTAGTTAATCGGGAAGAAGTCTTAATGGCCCAGAAATGTACTTATAAATCTTATGTAATCATGTAAGCATTAATGGACAAGTGATGATCATGAGAAGTGCATAGAAAGTACCCATAGAGGTCTGGTTATGATGTTGATTATATTTACCACTAGTCTACGGCCAGTTGAGCAGATTATGTATCATTATTTACCACCATGCTACGGCTGGTTGGGCAGCTATTACCACCGAGCTACAGGGCAGACATGTATTTACCACCATGCTACGGAAGGTTGGGCAGATATTACCATCGAGCCCAGTTGGGCAGTTACCACTGATCAGTCGGCAGTTATGACATGCGCTCTACCATCAGCGATAATCGGATGGGCAGTTACCACCGAGTTATGGCCGATCGGGCAGTTACCACTGATCAGTTGGGTACATAGCACCAGGATGATAAGTACGTCAGGGCCACAGTATTGTACATAGATGTAGTTAATGTCACACCCCAACCTTGGTAAGGCGTGACTGGCACTTGGCATCCTACGGGAACCGAGCGAACCAACTGTAACTCACGTTATATATATCTCGAAAGGCAGCATAAGACAAAGGTACTATAAGCCATAGGGGCACAAGCCCAAAAGATAACATACTTACGTCTTCAAACTAATCTCAATTGCATATGCTGGTAAGGCTATCCATAATAATGATACAACATAGTACAAGTCGAGTTAATTATAAGATATCTAACTGTGCATATCTGTCTACGAGTCTCTACAGGAGTACATGACATAAAGTGGCCGGAACAGGGCCCCACCATACCCATGCAAATGCATATGCAGCCATGCTAACTCACAGGGCAACTCCGAAGCAAGTGGAGCGCCGCGACTCTGCCTGCTGAGCTGGTATCCTTACCGAAAGATCCGTCAAGCTGTATCTCAAGACCTGCGAGCATGAAACGCAGCGCCCCCAACAAAGGGACGTTAGTACAAGCAATGTACTGAGTATGCAAGGCGGAAAGTGAAACAAAATAGCTATATACTGAAGATAAGAAGAATAGAATCAACCTGATATTTCTGAACTATCGATGGAAATCTAGCATATGTATACATACCTCTTCATCTTCTTGCAATCTTTACTAGGTCGCCATACCCTACCATAGTCCTGGTTACCTTATCATCAAACGTTATACCGCACATGTGTTGCGGCGTGCAACCCGATCCATATATGATACATGTCTCTCTATACTCTCGCATGCTTAACCATATCTATGTACAGTACTGTGCCTTTATCTTACTAATCATCCTATACTAACTGCCCAACTGATCAGTGGTAACTGCCCGACCGGCTGCAGTCCGGTGGTAATAACTACCCGTCCGATTATCGCCCGACGGTAGAGCGCAACTGCTCGACTGATCAGCGGTAACTGCCCGACCGGCCGTAGCACGGTGGTAACTGCCCTACTAGATGCAGTCAAGTGGTAAATATATACATACATATCTGCCCAACCGGCTGTAGCACGGTGGTAAATACATACCTGCCCAACCGGACTTAGCCCGGTGGTAACATCTGCCCGACTGGTCGTAGACCAGTGGTAATTATAATCAACATCATGATCAAACCTCTACGAGTAACCTCTATGCACTTCTCATAGCCACCATTTATTCGCTAATGTCCACATAATCACATAAGACTTATAACACATCTCTGGGCCACAACATATAGATATATGTCTTTGCGAGAACGTACAACCGATCCGATCTCTCATATAGAATCCCTTTATATAATTCTAGTACTCATTCCTTATCTATTCACTTCTAAGCTCTTCTCGTGACCATCAATTATCCGTCAACGCTTATATTGTCATATAAAACTCATAAGCATTTTTCTAGGCCCTTAAGACTTCTTCCCGCTTAACTAAACATTAGCCAAATCCTGAGATACATCATAAGTCTCTCTTCTTGTATCAAATACCTCATTAGGGATCCTTCGTTAGCACTCTATTCATGACCCACAAAACATTCCATAAGACACATTCCTAAACTCATTGGATTATTATTACTATGGAACTATCGTCATCGCTATATCTCACCTTGAAGGAACAAATATCATAAGGTGAGATCAATCACAATGAATAATTTCAAAGGTCATGAATGAGCTCAATAATATCATGAGATTCATAGGCGTCTAGCATTTGTGGAAACAACGATATTATGGATATAGTACAAAGGTTTATAATAAGGAATCATGCCTTTAGAAAGAAAGGGTTTAGCCTTAACATACCTGGAATCTTGGTCCTTGACCTTCCCACTTATCTCCTGACTTGAAATCTACATATAAAATCGTTCATACTATTATTAGGCTCACCATCATACACTTGTCTTAAGCCTTTAATTAAAATCCCTTTAGAATGCGCGAAATTCGGCGAAAGATCTCCCCTGTTTATATGCGTAACCCGAAATCTTAATTCAGCAACCAACAACAACAACAATAATACCAGCATCAACAACAATATTATCAATACCAATATATTCCATAAAATAACCCACACGACATTTGTCCAATTTTTCCACCAACAAATCCACTATACGATTATTCTACAACTCTACTTTCGTAAATAAACTTATATCCATATCAATAAGGAGAGATTCATACCTTATTCTTGCTAGTACCGCGATATCTCCAATATTTTCCTTGAATTCCAACCAAGATTCACCACAATACGATAGTATAATCGGAACTACACGCTGTCCAACTTAAATCCAGAGATTATACTTAATTCGCGTTAAAATATAGCGGATAGAAGTTAGGAGAATTTTCTAGAAGATTTGGAAAATATTTGGAGTGTTCTTGGCTGAAAAATGAAGTTTAGGATCAGGTTTGATCCTTAAATAGTGGGTAAAACTCGGGTCGGGTCACTGTAGCAGTTACTGTAGCAAGTCGGTACTATAGCAGTGTTTCTGCTCTATCAGCCTAACTTGTAACATCAATAATTCTCCCCTTCGATGCCGTATCGACGAGCGGTTTATTGCGCTGGAGCCTAGACACGACGAACTTTATTTTAGGCTTTTACTTTGTTTCAAAACTCCTCATCTACTAAAAGATATCCTTTCTCCAAGTTGGGCCAAAATTGCCCCTCATATTTTCTTTCAAGTTCCAACAAATTTAATTTCGTTGATTCACTTGCCCGTCAATCCTTTTATAGCTTACTATATGAACTTAAATCCTTATAACCATAGGTTAAACACATATAAGCTCACATACCTCCTGAAAGGTAGCTCGAATCTCAACATACGAAACTACGGGGTGTAATAGTTAAGCACAGGAGAGTATAGAGAGACATACATGCTAGATTCTCATTGGTAAGTCAGAAACGCCAGGTTGATTCTTATCCTTCTTCTTTGTAGTATATGTTTATTATGTTACATTTTTCGCCTTACATACTCGATACATTATTCGTACTGACGTCCCTTTACTGGGGGCACTGCGTTTCATGCCCGCAGGTCTTGATATACAGGTTGACGGCTCTCCCAGTAGGATATCAGCTCAGCAGAAAGTGTTGTTGCACTCCACTTGTTCCGGAGTTGCTCTGTGAGTCAACATGGTTGCATATGCATTTGCATAGGTATGGTGGGGCCCTGTCCCAGCCACGTTATGTCACGCACTCCAGTAGAGGCTTGTAGACAAATATGCACAGTTAGATGTCCTATGGCCATCTTGGTCTATATTTTGTTGTATCATTAATATGGATAGCCTTTCCAAATATATGTACTTGGGATTAGCTTGACGACGTATGTATATTATCTTTTGGGCGTGTATCCCATACAGCTTATGGTATCTACGAGTTAGCATTATGACCCACTCAGGTATGATTAAGAGATACACATATGTGGTGCTCGGTAAGTTAGCTCCGAGTGCCCGTCATGGCCCTCCGGTTAGGTCGTGACAAGTATCATCTAGCTAAAGCTTGCTTATATTACTTAATCACATATACATTTAGACAACCATAGACTCAAATATTTTGTTTGAACTAGGTCTGCCTTTGACAATTTAACTTGATAGTATTAATCTGAGTTCAAGAAGCTAAGAGTGGAATTGCTATGAATGCTGAAGCCTGTTTTTATCTACATTGTTTCCCCTATATTGCATTCATCCAATTTAGCTTGATCTTCCTACTGATTTGAGGCATCCTTAGCAAGACTTTGATATGTGGCTTTGATCTGTCTCAACTGTTATTATGAACTGCTTGTAGCTCTGCCTATGAAAAGTGCTATTTAAATGTTTAAATCCATGATTAGAAGTGATGAATTAAGGAAGGACAAGTGGTGTCTTTATCTTGTCTCAACCAGTTAAGGGGATGATTTTTCTTTAAGGTTGAAACTGCTCATGTATATATTTGTCTAATAGAGGTAAACTTGGGGTATGTCCGAATATGAAGGGACTACTAACAGATTAGAGCCTTAAGGAAGAGAATAAAACAGTTGTTGACACCTAATTTTTGACCTCCCATAATTTATTTTAATCACTCAGAGTCCTTGGATGATAAATAAAATGAGCTATGCACCTTAAAGGGTCTAAATGATTTTTATATAAATTGTTCAAGTCAATATTTTACTCCTTTAAATTGGTAAAAAGATTTTTATGACATCATAAATATTTAGAAATTAATTGGTACCTTTTATGACATTTATGAGATACTTGTTAGATTTAATCAAAGAAAAGAGGGCATTTTGTTTAAAAATAATAATCATTTATTTAATTGTGTAAATTGTCAAAAAATAAAAATTAGCAAATACTTTATTTCCTTCAATTCAAGGAGTTTCATTAATTAAAATAACTAACCATTTCATCCCTTAATCCCTAATTTTGTATAATTGTAATTTGTCAAAATTATTTATAATTATCTATAAATGTTTTAATTAGGCCAATTAATCAATTAGGTGGTCATTATTGCAAATTGATTTTTTAATTATTTAATTATATTTTTATGGCCACAAATATATATATATATATATATATATATATATATATATATATATATATATATATATATATATATATATATATATATATTTTTTTTTTTTTTTTAATTTTTTTTTTCGAGAAACCACCCAGATCCAAAATCAGATCCTGGGTGGTATTTTATTAATTGCAGAAAAGGCACAATGAGGGGGGGACTTAAACCTTACCCCTAAAAGTATGAAGCTGGACATTTCCAGCTTTATGCATGCTTATACACAGAACCTATGTGTACTAAATGATGCATGATTCCTATATGCACGAAGCTATATACCTATATGAATACTAAATGATGCATGCTACCTATGTACAGTTTCCACCCCTCACTTATTTTTAGTTAGTGTTGACTGGAAACTGTATTACAATAGTTCTACTAGTGCATCCTACCCTACACTATTAAGCTACACTGGTTCATGGTGGGTCGAAATAGAAATGAGTACTGTTTTGAGGTTTGCTTCGAATGCTTGGCAGCCCCCATCTATCTATGTTAATGATGCCTCTCACAGGTTTAGGCAGCTCCTAAAAGCTGCTGAAGATCATGGTATCATTGATATTGTGGCTCAGTTGGGCAAGCTTGTCTGCGACTTGATTTGCCTCTCTTAAACAGTGTTTGGTTTGTATCTGTGATAGCTTAACGACCGTATCCGATTCGCATTGACCGATGTTCCAAGGGGATTTGATTTTCCCTTGAATAGCCTGAATCAACAGTAAAGAATCTGCTTCCACTATTATGTTATTCCATCCTTTAGTCAAACACAGCTCAATACCAAACTGCAGAGCTTTAGCTTCAGCTCAGTTGCTAGTTCTCTTGCCCAAGTTGATAGTATATGCAGCTAATAGACACCCTTTTTCTGTTCTGATAATCCCCCCACCCCCACAATCATCTCCTCTATAGCTTCCATCACTGTTGAGTTTAATACAACTAGGAGGAGGTGGGTACCATTTAACCATTTGGTATTTCATCATTGTGGATTTACTATTTAGTCTGTTGCACAAACTGTACCAATCAGTGTCCTTGTTGACAAGAGGAAACTGAGTTGTAATGATCTGCATAATATGGGTAGTCATAGTTTTCATAGACTGGCTGAAATTGAAATTTATGAAGCTGAATCTGATATTGCATGTTGCCTTCCATATCTCCCAGCAAACAATCTGAGGTAAAATTCCTTCAACTAGTTTGGCTACTGGATTCTTAGCCTACAATCTGCCAAATAGCTTACCATAATTTGCCTCAATGGGACTTCATGAACTTTGATGCCCAGATGTTGACATGTTCCTTTCCATAGGTCTTGAGCCAATTTACTTTGACCAAATAGGTGCTCCACTGTCTCTAGCTTGTGAACTGAACAACAACAGCATATTGATGGTCCATGTACCTTGAATCTACCAATGTTGTCGTCTGTGGACAGCCTATTTTTTGCTATCCTCCAGAAGTGAAAGTTAATTTTGAGGGTGATGTTCTTCTTCCAAGTTCTTTTATCATGCCAATCTCCTACAGCTTTTTTCCTGAGCAGGTTCCAAGCTGAGGAAATAGAGAATCTGCCTTCTAGATTTGGGATCCATATGGCTTTGTCTTCTCTACCATGAGTGAAGTTGACAGTAATATGTTGGATGGCTAATCTGACAGCCCAAGGGACTCTAAACCCTGCTCTGTTCCAATGCCAAGTACCATTATAATGAACTTCATTTAGCTTTATGTTGTTGGGGATCACATCATCAGGGAGGAGTTTATATAGTGCACCCTCCCTGGTCCAGTTGTCAAACCAAAAAGAAAACTGTCCCTGTCCTATTTGCCAAGTGATATTATTCTCCATTTGAGATCTGATCCTGCACATGGCTCTCCAGGTTTGAGATTGCACCCCTGTAACTTTCCTAATAACTGGATTGGACCTAGTATAGTATTTTGCCATTATATAATCTTTCCAAAGAGACTCTTTGGCTCTTAGACTCCACCATTGTTTAGCAATAAAGGCTTGGCTGACATCTTTCAGACATCTAAAGCCTACCCCACCCTCCTGATAGGGTAGGCACATGCTTTCCCATTTCGACCAATGGTACTTATTCACATTCTCATTGTTGTTCCAAAGGAATCTGGAAATTGCAGTCTCAATTTATTCAAAGGTACCTTTAGGAGGCTTCATGGCAGCCAGTAGATGAACAGGAATTGCCATCAAAACATGTTTGATCAGGGAGATCTTACCCCCTATGGAGAGAAATTTTGAATGCCAACTATGAATCCTTCTTGTAATGGACTGGACCATTTTTTAGAAGAAAATAATCTTCATTCTTCCAACAAAAAGGGGGACAGCCGAGGTATTTGATAGGCCATTCTTTTTTGGTCATCCCCGTGAGGTGAGTTACTCTATGCATTAGATCAATGTTAGCCTTAGGGGAGAATGCTACACAGCTTTTGTGTTTATTGATCATTTGACCTGAAACATTTTCATAGACAGTCAGTATCTTCAATATTTTTCTAATATCAGCTGGCTTACTTGAAGTGAACAGTATTATGTCATCTGCAAAAGCCAAGTGAGTGATGATTGAGCCTTTCTTGGGTCTGTAATAACCTGTAAAATTCTCATCTAGACCAAGCTTGTTAAGCATTCTAGAAATCAGTTCTGCACAAATGATGAAAAGGGTAGGTGACAAGGGGTCACCCTGCTTTAAGCCTCTATTGGATATAAAAAATCCATATCTAGTTCTATTTAAGACTATGGAATACCAGTTATTAGAAACATGTCTATAGATGATATCTATCCATTGTTCATTAAAACCAAATTTTCTCATTATTCTACAGAGGTAAGGCCAAGCTACCCTATCATAGGCTTTGGCCATGTCTAATTTTAAAACAATATTACCATGTAAGTTGGGTTTAGAGATATCTTGAACCAGTTCTTGGGCAAGTAAAATATTATCAGTGATGGATCTACCTTGCATAAATCCACTCTGGTTTGGAGAGATTATAGTGGGTAAAATTTTGCCTATTCTACTGGCCAGCACTTTAGCAATAATTTTACTAAAGGTGTTGCATAGGCTTATAGGTCTAATATCAGAAAATGATTGGGGTTGGGAGCATTTTGGCAAAGATAATTAGACAGGCATGAGACACATACCTTGGTACAGGTGCACCCTCAAAGAATTCTTTAATAGCCCCATGAACTTCGGGCAAAATGATGTCTATGCATACTTGGAAGAATTTTGCTCCAAACCCATCAGGGCCAGGAGAACTTTCAGGGTCAATGTCCTTAATAGCCTGTCTTACTTCCTAGGGGTTGGGGATGGCTATCAGCTTTGCATTCATCTCTTCTGAGACTAGTTTAGGAATTATGTCCAATATTCTGAAACTTCCCTTGACTTCTTGATAACTAAACAGGCCCTCAAAATGCTTGATGGCTGCTGTAGCAATGTTTTGATATCCTTCAATCTTGTGTCCTTCATTGTCTTGTGTGCTTTGAATATTCAACTTCCTTCTTCTGTCTTTGATCACCTTGTGAAAGTAAGAGGTATTTTTATCCCCATCTTGTAGCCACCTAGCCTTAGCCTTCTGTCTATAAATCTCATCCTGGTTTTTCAAAAGTCTGATGAAGTCAGCTTTTGTCTTGTTGAGGTTGGCTCTATTTTCCTCATTGTTATTTTTTGTTAGTTTCTTTTCCAGCTCAATGACCTGTTTCTCAGCCTCCTTGACATCCTTAAAAATGTCTCCAAAGGTCTCTCTGGACCAAGAACTAAGTTTAGTTGCTACAGCCTTCATCTTATAGTGTAGATTCCACATAGCAGTACCATTGGCATTGACAGTCCAAGCATCTTTGACTGTGTCAATAAAGTCCTTATGATTGCACCAAATGTTCAGGAACTTGAAGTATTTCGCAGTGTCAACTCTCACTTTCTCAATATTGACCAGTAGAGGGGCATGGTCAGAACCTGTCCTTGACAGGTGGTTTACTTTGGTGTCATTGAACAGGACAAACCATTCTTCATTAATGAGTAGTCTATCAAGCCTTTTCCATATTGTTCTTAGATGCCCCCAGTTGTTGCACCAAGTGTACTGGGCACCTTGAAAACGTGCATCAATCAAACCACATTGTGTTAAGCATTCTAGAAAGTCTACACTCTTATGCATATTGTAGCATGCACCACCATGCTTTTCTTCAAAGGCTATCACATTGAAATCACCTATGACAATCCTATGGTCCCTTCAAATTTCGGTAGACAGTGGTTGAAGTTCCTCCCATAGAGTTTTCCTGAGGGCAATGGTGCATTCAGCATATACGCAGGTAAGATAAAAATTTGTGCCAGACTGAGTACAAGAAATATGGCAAGTGGTATGCTACTGAGCATTATCAATAATATGAACAGTAAGGGTTGAATCCCAAAACAACCAAATTGTGTTGTTAAGGTTGTTGTGAGAGTATTGATAGCCCAGCCTCATCATGTACTTGGTGATGTGCTTGGCTTTTCTCTTAGGTTCTTGAATGCAAATAAAGGGGAGTTTGTATCGATTTTTGAGACTTTTCGGGCCCTCTCACCGAAGACTCCATTGTTTTAATGCTCTAATGTTCCAGAAATGAACCTAAACATTAATTAGAGGTTTTGGGGGGCAGTTCCTCGTTCCTTTATTCCAGAAGTTATCACCTTGAAGGATACCTCGTCCTCTAGGTATAGGTCATTATTACTACCGTATTGTAATAATTAGAAATCTCATTGTCAAAAACAAGCCTTCCTTCACCGAGATCGCCCTTAGATCAGGGGCAATCTCATTGTCACTATGTGAAATGTTGTCATGTCGGGGGTTCCATCCTCCCGGTTTTCCATGACCGAGTTTCATCTCGCAATGTATCAGTTGTTATGGTCTTCTCGAATGGAAGGTCCTCCTCCAATCTATGATCGGATCCCTCCACCTGCATCTAAACATCAATATTAGTAAGTGCATCAAAGCTATTAGTAATGTGTATTGGTTTTTCTTTGCTTTTTCTGCTCAAGTTCCTCATCATTTAGAGCAAAGATTTTTTCCTGCCATCCTCTCGGACTTCCTCCTAGGTCTTTAGCCGTACTTCCCCGCTCATTAGGCGAGGTTGAATCGTACCTTCTTTTGCCCTTTCTTCTTCTTTTTTGCAGTATGGGGTTTCATTTTTAGTGGCCGAGAGGAGCACGCTTGAACAATCTAGACTTGGTTTGCCAAGAGGCACCTATTCTTTTTTCCATTTCCTCGCTTTATGTTCTCAAACTTGCAATGTCTTCTTCAGTGAAATATGTTTGCTCAGGACTTGAATGCGTCAAATTCATCTGTGTGTCCCCAGTTTGTCCCTTGTCTCTCCCACTATGTGCTTCCAAACTTTCCTTTTCCTCCTCTTTGTTCACTATGATATCCATGTCATCAGAGTCAAGTGAACCATTATCTTTGGTGATATTCCTCACTTGTTTCACATTCGGTACCCCCCTTCTCTGTTCTGTTTTATTTGGTTCTTGGTTCTTTTTGTAATTTTGGCGCGTTTTTTAGTGTTAGGTCTCTCGAGGTACTAGATTAATGGTTTTTCCTTGTCGCTTGTGTTCTCCAGCTCTATTAGCACATACCATGACCTTGATCATGGTAATTGAAACCTTAACTGTACCATACTCTATCGTCGGATAATTCTCCGTCTTGCCACTTGATTGTTAATCGTCAAGATTTTGATTTCGTGGTCAATCTTGGCTTTGGCTAAGTCAATTTCGACCCGGGCCTTTTGCAATGCTTGGCCTAGTCTTCGAATTTGTTGCTTATCCCAGGCCAATGGGTATCCTGGCATTTGAGCCACTAGTCGACTTAATGCTTCCTCTGGAAATAATGCCATTTTAGGCCTGGGAGGATCACCCAAACTGGTGCGAGAGTCGATTCCTCCGTGGGTTTCCAATCTTTGGTCCATCGTTGCAGTCTCATGACAGATTCTGTGTTGAAGGGGATATACCGCCGGTAATATAAATTCTTGTAGTCTTCTTCGTCTGTAAAATCTAGAAAAACATGCCTTGAATCGAAAAGTCCTATTTGCACTTCACCTTTCATTGGGAATCTTCTTTTGATTTCTTTACGAATCGTGTCGATTTGAGGCTTGTTCCTTGAGAATTTACCGACTAGGGTAAGCCGGCAATTGTGGGCGAGGATGGATTTTTCTTCAGTAGTGAAGTGACAATTGCAACTCCTTGTTCAATTTCATAAGGGCGATAGGCTAGTTTTATTGGATTGTGGGATTTCTCTGTGGATTTAGTAATGCGCATTGTTTCAAAGATATGATTCTTTGATTTGGGGATTATCCCGAGTCGTCATCGTGTTGTAGTGCTTCGGTGTTCGTGGCGCGTTAGTCGTTAAGGTGGTAGACCACTTGCTGGCGGTCGTCGCGAATTGGCCGGAGCCGTCATCAGCGGTGGTTGGACGAGATGTCTACGGTGGTTGGGGGCGAATAGCAGTTAGTTAGTTAGGGAGAGTTAATTTCTAGAGAGAGAATCTATTTTATGGCCACAATTAAATTAACCAATTCATGGTTTAAGTAAATTGGGGTCATTCTTGTAAAATTAACCTCTTGATGGCCTTAATTGAAATAACCAAATTCATTGGCTCAAATTAATCAAGGTCATTAATGCAATTTAATTTTAAAATTTGCTCATTAAGCCAAATATGACCATAATTGAAATAATCAGATAGATTAAAATCACTTAGGGTCATATTCGCAAAATTAAGCCCATTTACACAGTTGACCACTTTTAAATTATTTAATAGGTTAATTATGTCCTAATTTGTTTATAATTGAAATATTATGACCAATAATCAATATTTTAGTTTTTGTCTGTTTATTAAATTACCTACTTTACTCTATATATACGTGTATACATTAGGTATACATATATATATGTATACACTATATACATAAAAAGGGCCAGCCTAATTTTTTTTATAACTTGGAGGAATCCAGTCCAAAAATGGACCGACACCCGGCCCAACCCCAAGTCCGCATCAGCATTAAGGGGATAATCCCCTTTTCTTAAACATTTTCGTTCATACCAAACGACCCCTATATCCCCCTCCCTTCTCTCTCTTCCCTTTTCTTGCAAACCCTAGGAGCCGCTGCTGCTTCCTCTTTCTCTCTCGTCCCAAATATGGTAAATTCGCAGAGTGAACATAAAATGCACAGCTTTTGTACCATTATTTGCATGAAACAAATTAATTCCAAGGTTTATTTTACCCATATCTTTCCCAAATCGGTAATAGACTTTTCTTTTTGAAATTGTTCGGTCAAAAGTCGTTTATTGTTGTCTTATTTGTTGTACTGTGTTCATTTTTCTCGATTTTCATTAGTTGGGGATGAGTGGGTTAGATCGAGTCCAACAAGGCTCAGATTTGACCATTCATTTGTTGTTGCAATCGTTTTGAGCCATAGATTTTGTTTTACAAGGTTAATTTCTGGGAGAAATTAGTTGTCCCACATCGGTATTTTTGAGGGTTTTGAACAATTTTGGGGTCCTACAAATAGAACCCCACCCTCACCATGAAAATAGGTTGAAAAAGTTGGAAAAACTTAAAGACGGTAGAAACTTCGAGTTCAGGCCTCTCAGAATAAAAATTTTAAACTTTGACTTAAGTTGAGGTTTTTCTTACTTCTAAAATTCATTTTCTTGCTTGTTTTGTGTCTGGTGTGGCTGAGTGTGGGCTTTGGAAGCACAAAAAGTCTTTCAAATTCAATCTTGTCTACGGCTGCACCTAAAAAAGGTAACATTTTAATCTTGTTACTCATTTTTTGTTATTTTTCAGTGGCTTTTTGTTATGTGATAATGCTTTGTTTGTTATTAGTTTGCTGTTAGATTGTCTTGGGTTCAATTATTGGTAATGTGTAGTAATGCTTAAATTCATTAGGAGCTTGAAACATATATCACTTTCTTGTCTTCATAAATGATACACTTAGCCTTAATAGTTGGTGGTTAATATGAACTGAATGTGTGTGCCTAGATAATTTTTATTGATATTGCTCCATTGATAGAGATGTACAGACTATTGATTCTTTATTAGATGCTAAAGTTTTCTGCTTGGCTGCTCATTCTTTAAACATGATAAAATATGTTCATGTGATTAATAATAGTAACTTGAGTTATCTTCTAGACTAATATCAATCCTGTTTGAATGTAGAGAACTGTGATGATCCATCTTGAGTAGTTTAGGGTAGTTGCTAGCTTTCTTGATGAGTTTATGTTATCCTAGAATCTTCGATCTGCCTTCCTGAGTCTACACACTTTGTTTATGTCACACTTATTGGTATAAGACATGATTAGGATAAATAAAGGATCATGATTGGACTAAAACAATGCTTAAAGAGTCTAGGCATACTTATATGAGTCTTATGATGTGGTCAAGGTACTAGAACAGGATTGAATGAGGTTTAATTGCATTTGAATAGCCCTAAGTATACCTAAGTCTGTTTAAGTATGTCTGGATTGGCCTGAAAGGACCTTGAATAGTTGTATCTTATATACTGAAGGTAAGTAAAAAACAAACAACACTCTAGAGCATGATATAGAAGTTCTAAAAATGAAGGTTGAGACCAAGTTATTTATTTGGTACAATATGCTCCCAAATATAGGCTTGTGAAACTGTAAAATCACCTAAGATGAGTCAGGACATTTAGATATTACTAGGATGATTATGTGTCAGGATTGTTCATTTAAAATAAAACCTAGTCTTAATTTTATGTCACCAGACCCTTCCCCTTTTCTATATATGATCCATGCTTTAGTCTTCAAGGGGGTCTAGTGACACTGAAATGGTAACTGAATCCTAATATGCTCTTTGATTGCTAAAATGATCAATCAACCAATAAAAAGGAACTGCTTGAGTCTAGGTATTGGTGTTCAGTCTAAACTTAAGTTTATAAGGATTAAGGTGTCAATTTTTTTTTTTAAAGAAGTGATATCTAAAAGGAATTCAAAACACCTTTCATAGTTAAGGTCCTAGGCTGAGTTGATTTCTTCGAAAACCCATAACTCCTGCGGGTCAACTAGGTGTTTAGTTGAATTTGATCTAAAAGGTGTTGTTAAACTAAACCCAACCACAAGGTCTTCGTGGCTGTCACCGGGTACGAGGACGAGGTAAAGGAGTCGAGGTTGCCTTAGAGATTAAAAAGTGAGCTTAGGTATGAACTGGAGGTAACGACCTCGTAAAGGGCCTTTGTTCCCTTTTTTCGAAAGCAAGACTCACTAAGAGATGGGGAGGTGATGACCTCACCCTACCCTGTTTCTCTTTCAGGACCCTGAGGTTTCCTTTTTCTCCTAAACTCATTCCCATGGCAGTGGGATTCACAGAGGTCTTATGTTTGGTTAGTAGAAGTTTACAATGCCCAGGGGGATCTTTGAGATGTTATACTATCAATACCCAGTTAGAATAAAATATGAGGGTCTGTCACATTCTCTGTCATAATTAAAGGGATTAAAAATTGTAGTGTTGACTAAAATTCTGGGAGCAAGTAATGTATCAGGACTTGGATTCATGCCTTAGAGTTCAAAATTTCTTGCTTTGTGTTGTTTAAAAATGGATATGTTATAAAACCCTGTATGTCATATTTATGCTTGAACTGTCTGTGTTGTTGTCCTAGCGATAGTTTGAATCTGGGAAGAGGATATTTTAATTAAAATAAGATTGGTGGGAATTCTTGCTTTTGAACTTGAACTGTTACATTTAGATCTTACTATGCATTATGGTGTAACTTGGATTGAGAAGATAAGGTTGTACTCTATCTAATGAGGTTTGTATTTATATTGTTGGTGTGTTTAAAGTCATATCAGGATTATAACTGTAGAATGAAATAACTAAGCACTGAGTCTGTGTTAAAAGGTGGATAAGTGGTAAACTAGAGTTGGTCTAATGTTTTTGTTAAGGATGTTATGAGTGTTCTCAGGCAGCTTGTGAAACACTTGGCATAGAATGGTCTTTTCAAAGACACCTCGAAAAGAGGGCAAGGAAAAGTCAAGCTTAGCTTGATTCATAATACCTACCCTCCAAATGAGGGGTGTCATGGCACACTTTATGAACCCATGGGGGGAATCCCTGTTATAAGAGTGCTTTGATTTCTTTAAACTTTACCATTTTATCAAAGGTTTGAAATAGAGAAAGAGGTGGGGAAAATTAACCTGTCTGGATAGCTAAAAGGACATAGGAACTAAGAAAAAAAGCTAGTTGTTTTCAATAAGTTGACTGTTGCTTTCCTTCTAAGGGAGAGAGATAAATTTGAGGCTATTAGTAATAGGTGTTCTTTTGAGAAGTTAAGAAAACACTGAATCATAAAGAGTCATTTGGGATCTTGTGTCATTCTTGTAATAAACATAGCTGCTTTTTTTCTTTTCTTTTTTCACTTAAATGGATACTCACATGAATTTTGCGAATATACATGCTCCTATTACTGTTAGTGATTAAAATAGAGGCTCATTTGTGTGTTCTCTAGGTATTTAAATCTGCTCAGTTTCAGCTCATTTAGTGTTGTTTCAACTCAGACTTCTTGGTGTTTCAACCCTTCTTTGTGATCACAAGCTGTAATATGTTTGATTCTTTTTACCTGCATCTCTTTATTGTGCTTTGTTATTGACTGGCCTCCTGAATAAGCATTAATTAGTTCTCACACTTGTTGCTATGAGGGCTGCTGATATATGAACTTGATGTGAATCATTTACCTGATCTGTATGGGAGTTAAGTTGAACTTGAACTAGCTTCAGCCTTAGATTTGAACACTGCTCTAAGAAGTAGGAACTAATTAGGTGAATAAGATGATTATGAGTCTAAGATTTAAACACAAAGTGTGTAAATATGCATGGAATATGCACAGGTTAGTGAAAAGGGAGAGGTACATACATATAGTATACACTTGATATACACATCATATGTGTATATCATAGTATACTATGTGTATATGAAGGATCAGGTCAGTTATAACTAGGGTGTATGTGAATGAATAGAGGGGATAAAAAAACCCACTTAAGCACTAAATTGTCAAATGAACCTCCTTTTTTTTTTTAGAAAGTAGTTGGGCTTAGCCCAATTCAGATTTAATTAAAAAATGGGCTAGATTTCACTAGGCCCTAAAGGTAAAGAAAAGAGGATGATTTTGTTTGTATCATCTATTGATTAAGTGTCTTGAAGTGGCTATGTTATTTCATATCATCACATTGTAATATCTGTTTCAGTCCCCGATTATGACTTTGAGTTTATTTTTCATGATTGTTTGTAATTAAGTTATTCCCATATGTAGTGATACTTGTGCATGATTATGGGACTCTGATTTTTTTCTATAGCAATACTGGTTTGGGGAGTTGAGGTGATTTGGGAGGGGGAACAGGTCTTAGCCATTCCCCAATGTCCAGCCATGCTTGGGGTTCATGAAACCCCTTGGAACTTGTGCGGCATCGGGAATACGAGTGGTGACAACCTTTTTCCTTGCATGGTATAAGTCCTAAATCAGTGAGGCCAATAGTATACAATCGAGTGCCTTAATTGTGTACCTTGTAAAAAAAATTTATATATATATATATATATATATACACGTATCATTATACATGTGATAGGTTCAGTAAATATAGACTAACCTGGATCCTTTTTCTTTTCCTCCTCTCACTGCATGGCCATTTGGGATGAGGTCTAGCTGCCCTATTGGGCCAAAGACCCAATAGGAAAATTCTTTTAAAAAATTATTGAGTCCGAGAAAAGAAAGGGAAGCTAGTATATATTAAAGGTCCAGTCATGGGTGAAAATGCAATGAAGACCCAACCATGAGTAAGAATGATTAACTAGGGGTTTGGTACACCCCTAGTCTATCCCCCTTCCGTTATTTATTTTATTCCAGTTTTTGTTGAAATGTTGTATTATATTTGTACTTGTAAAAAACTCACATTATTATTGGAATTGGTTATGGTTTGAACTAGACGTCTTAGGCAAATGGTACATATGTCGTTTAGTGACTTTAGGTCCTCACACGATTTTCAAAACTCAGGCTTAGTATAAACAAATTTTGAAAAAAGATAAAAATGGCTAAGCAGGTAAAATAGTAAAAAGAATGAAAAGGGATTATTTCATTTATGAAATATTGTTATCACCTTCTTGAAAAGAAAAGACCAAGTTGGCGTTTTTAAAAGAAAAATATGTTTCCCTTGAAATTTAGTCTTTCTTAAGATGTCTTTTGGACCAAAAACCCAGTCAGAAAAACGATATCAGTTTGTATGTATACATAGTGTATGCATACACCAAGCACAAGTCTTTTTCTGGGGAACTTACACAATTACTAACAAATAAGTATTAAATTATGTAATCTACAACTATTTTCTAATTTACAGAATCTACCATATATACCCTATAAATGAGTAAAGGCGAAAATCTTTTGATATGGTAATTTTCCTATAGATAAGGTAATTAAATTTGATAGATTATATTTTTTTTTCCTAAATTTAAGTAATCTATCCCTATTACTACCTATCAATAAGGAAACATTATCATCAAACCCTTGAAAAACTCTATTAATAGACGGTAGAATTTGCTCATACACTCCATCTTCTGTAAGGTATATTGTAATGGTGTGTACTACATATATATTATACAGAAGGTATTATTATGTTATATACTGTTTATAATATACAAACTTAAATATATTAATTTCTACTATTATACCCACAAATATTTTATTATCGTCTTTTCAATTACACTTACCAATTTGAATATACCATATACATGGTATTATTATATTATATACTATATATAATATAAAACTTAAATATACTGATTCTCATCTTTTCAATTACACTTACCAATTTGAATATAACATATACATGGTATTATTATATTATATACTATATATATATATATATATATATATATATATTATAAAACTTAAATATACAGATTCTTACTATTATACCTACAAATATTTTACTACCATCTTTTCAATTACACTTACCAATTTGAATATACCATATACATTTTTAGTATTTGCCCTTAGAAACAAAAATAATGTGAAAAAGTGGTAACACATGCTTAGAAATTTAAAATAGTGCAGATCAGAAGACTTTGAATATGTCTATAAAAGCAAAGCTTGAAAATTTGTATTTCTAGGAGCTTGAGGAAATGAATATGGAAGGGAGAGCACATGAAATTGAAAATTAGAGCACCTTTTGATTGATAAGGTAAGTTTTTAGGTGATAGAATTACATTTTATTGTGTATTTAATTAGGAGAGATATTTTAGGTATATGAAAGATTGTATATAATATAATAAAAAGTTAAAAGATTAGAATAAATTGTATTAATGTAATTTTTTGAAAGTAGTTGTAACTTTTGAAAATTCCTTTTTAAAATCTTGTGTTTGTGTGACTTTCCCCTTTTTCTGGACTCAGCCCATAAGGAAAAAATGAGAATTTTTGGGCTCAGGCCTTATAAAAATCGCATTTTTAAAGTCTCACTTGAAAAAAATTTTCAGAAAAAAGGTGGAAAGACATGTTTTAGGCTGAGTCCAGTAACAAAAGAAAAAAATGAGATTTTGGGGCTAAAACCCAACAAATCTAAACACTCAATTGATTTTTTTTAGAAAAGGCATAAAATTTGGGCCAAAACCCACATAAAAATGTTATCTTTTATTTTACAAATATTGAACTTTTAGTTTAAAATTCCAGGACTAAGAAAGTTAGTTTGGTTTTATAAGAAACTTCTTAAATTAAATCTGCACAAATCATTTGTAAACATAAAGTTTTAGATAAGGACATTCTAAAAACGTATTAAACGGATTAACCCGGACCATGTATGAGTCAAGCATGAATAAAAATAATTTATCCCATACTTTAAACAATTGAACTTTCTATCTTTACAAAAACTATTACTATCCTTATATATAAAAGGAACTAATTGTACCCGGATATTATAAGTCCGAACCAAAATACCCTGTACATAAAGGAGATATACTCAAATTATTTTCAAAGAATGATATGCAAAAATGACAGATTTTACATTACGGGAAATAAACACCAAATAAACAGTTCATGCAAATACTCATACATTGGAATTCGAAGGTCAACTGTATAGTACGGATCCTTAATACTAGGGTACCTAACACCTTCCGTAGGAGATCACCAGAACCCTTACTTAGAACTTTGGATTACGAAGAATTTTTCACGGTGTATGAATAAACCCTTCAAAAATGGTTTTTCTAATTTCCTAAAAATTAGGTGGCGACTCTTTTAAAACAAAGTCTGAAAGAGTACCAACGAGTTCGAAGTAGCTTTCCAAGCGCTAACCTCGCTCGCGAAATGCGAACCGTTACAACAGCTAGGAAAAGTCTTTAGATAACAAGATAGAATGATTTTAAGGATAGTACTAACCTTATCCTAGTCCTAAAGGTCTGTAGTGGTTGTCACTTGGCTATAGGTGGGGAAAAGGGTTGAGTACACTCCGAGGGGGAAAGACTGGCATAGAACAGGTTGGGGGTGATGACCAACTTGGACTGCCTTCCCTTCTCTGAGAGAAGGGTCTAGGAAAAAGGCAGGGATCATGACTAGCCTTGTACTGCTTTCTCTCTACTAAGGTGAAGGTCTAGGAAAAGGGTTGGGGTGATGACCAACCCATTACTGCTTCTTCTTAAGTCCTCAGAGTCTCCCCTGAGTCTCATTTTTAGGGTCATGGAACATATTAAACCCTTTGTTTAATTAGGAAGAGATTAGTAACATCCAAGGGAATTTTGGTTAAGCTGCCTCCTTAAAATCAAACCAGATTAAATAGGCAAGGCCGTTCAAGTTCTGCCTAGTGTAAAAGATATTGGAATAGTCTCCTTTTAGATAGTCCTAAGCTAATATGGTTTTCTAAAACTGTCTTACTTTTAGTTTAATTGATCTAATGATAGTATGAAGAGTTTATGTGTATGAATGGGCATGTTATAAACCACTTCACATGGGAAGTCTTTTTAAAGACACCTTGGAGAGAAGGAGATTTGGAAAGAATCAGGTGTAACTTGATTCAAGCACTGCTCTATCTCAAATGAAAGGTTGTCATGACAGGACCTACAAGTTCATGGGGTGAAACTTGCTACATTCATGCACTAACCTAATTCTTTCTCTCATTAGAATAAGGGATTTGGTCCAAGAAGTGAATCTATTTTCTTTAAAATGGTTTTCAAATGATTTTTGTTCCAATAAGGTTGGTCCTAATTCACTTGTAGTGTCTGATCTCCAAAACAAGAAAAAGTGGTAGTAAGAGTCTTGTGTAGATTTGACAAAGCTAGAGTTTATACCCCCTCGGCCATCCAACCTATCGTACATCCAATCACGCTCTAGATTATTCATGTTCCTATTAATGTTGACATAAACAAAGCAATCAAATTAATGTTCTGTCTTCATATCATTAATACAACCGAATGACCTCTAAATGGAAGAACAAGCTGAAATAACTTAGTGAAACAGAACATATCATCCACCTTTTAGTTAAAATAAAAATAAAAAAAATATGACAAACTGAAACAAAAAAAATCGAGTAAGAAATCCAGTTCACTAACACTGATTTCAAATCACAGAATATAAAGAATGTTGAGTTCTTCAAGCTTTTTCTCGGCATGCAACGAATTAAAACAAACTTTAACCACCAAATAATATTATCCTACAAGGTTTAGCACTAACAAAGGTCGAATTTCCATTTTCATTAGATTTTGGCCCAGATAGAGATTCCCAACACTTAACCTTCAAATAAATTATAAACCCAACAGTTTTCAAGACACCCAACTTCGATTTTAGCAAAAAAAAAAAAACACTTAAAGACGCTCTGTCCTTTAGATAATAAGCAAAAAAACATAGATTTCTTAAATTCTATTTTAGATTTAATGTCAGAAAACACAAAGATGGAGATAAAGAAGAAAGAAACTGCCCATAAAACATAGAAAAATCAAAACATACCTTTCCTTTAGATAAAAGATGCAGAGCAAGAAGAGAAAACACAATAGAAACCCTAGATTCACATTATTTTGATCTATGTTGTGCTCTCTCTCTCTCTCTCTCTCTCTCTCTATGTTAGCAATTTCGCATACTCTCTCTCTATATCTGTGTTGGGTGTGTTTGAAGTGAAACGAAATAAATGTGTAACCTAGGATATATCTTTTTTTTTAACACTTAACGACGGAATAGCGACGGATTTTATATTCCGTCGCAAAATAATACATTGATTTATTTTAATGATTAATATTGCTACGAATTTTTCCGTTGCTGCAATATATATTTTTTTAGAGAAAAATTAAAAGGCCTAGCGATGGATTTTTCGTTGCTGAATCCGTCGCTAAATAAAAATAAAATTTGTCGCGCCTCTTCTGTTGCTAAATCTGTAGTGAAATTTAGGGCGCCAAAATTTCGCGCTAATCATTAGTGACGAAATTCAGTTTTCGTTGCTAATCCGTCGCTATATAATGAGATAAAATTTTAGTTGCTTTTCTCGCGACGAAATGAGCAATCCGTAGCTAATCCGTTGTTAATTAGCGACAGAATATGGTCTGTCGCTAATATTCAGTCACTAAACGCTGATTTTTTAGTAGTGTTAGTTCAACATAGGGCTGTGGGTCGATTCAAGGTCTTCTCCGGTTGTTCATGACATGGCATTATGTCTTTAGATTGCAAAAATGGTATTGAGTGCCCCTGTTGGTAGCTGAATGTCTGATTACATGTTATGATACCTATTTGAGTTTGTGTTCACCTATTTAGCCTTATTAAATGTTATAGTTGTTGCTGTGGTTATTTGCATCAAGTTCTAGGACCTGTTTGCCTCACTTGAGACTGTACATTCACACTATACAATTCTGAAGTAGCTTGGGCATCCTGTTGGTTATGTTGGAGTGTAAATTAGGACTTAGGTCTTGTTTTGCATCAAGGTGATAAATGAGAATGGATTAGGTGGTTAATGGAGTCAAAGGCTTAAGGGAAACTTGGAAAAAACTTGGAGTTGCTTGCAACCTAGTTCAGTATAGTTAACTTCAGTTAATGACTGATAATGCTAATTGAATCATAGGAATAAGATAATACTTGGAGGGATTTGAGTTGTTTTGACCCAGTATAGTGTAACTTAATCAGGATAAGAAAAAGAATTTAAATTAGATTGGTTGAAGTAGGCAGTTTAGTTAATACTTAAGTTTAAAAAATAAAGGTGTATACATCATATAGGCATGGGCTTTACAAGACTTAGTCCTTTATGTAGGTAATACTTGGGTTTGTCAGTTGTATACCGGGTATACACATCTGATATACATGTCAAAGTGTATATCGAATGGTATATCATATGCATATACATGTCTACCAGGTTAAAATCAGATAGGATTTCCATGGGCTTTAACACTTGGAGTCTGTCAGCCTGAATATAATGTCCAAACTTCTAAAATGAACATAGAAAGGCCCATTTTAGCCTTAGGTTTGCGCAAAGGGGATAAAATTTGGGCCTGTTTCCTTGGACTGAGTAGGAGTTTAAGATATGTGTGTGATTTGGGGCTTGCCAGGCCCGCTTCTTGAATTTGTTTTTTTGGCAATATTGCAATCTGATACTGTTATATGCTTTGTGATATATGTGTATATATACACTTGTGTTTAGTTTCATTTTTGAATATGATAAGTACAGTAAATAAATTCTAACCGGGTTTCTTTTTCTCTCGTCTCATCTTCTCTTCACCTTCCTTGGCCACTTGGGCCCGTGTCAAGCCAAACTGCTAGGCCAAGGCCCAACAGATCTTTCCTTCTTTCAAAGCAGTCGAGATGAAAGGGAAGCTAATATATATATGCGTGGATGATAGAAGGCCCAACCATGGGTGAAAATGGTTAACTAGGGGCTCTGTACGCCCCTAGCCTAACTTTCCTCTTTTAATACTATGTTTTATTTTATGTAATGATGTATTTGTTAAAGTTGTAATTATTTGTAAAAACACATTGTATCTATTGAAACCTTTATGGTATGAACTAGCTGTCTTAGGAAAACGACACCTATATCGTTTAGTTTTTTGACTTTAGGTACCCTCAAACGATTTCAAAAACATGGGATAGAACCCTTCTTTCTTTTAGAAATTAACGAGTAATAAAGCGAAACTGATTTTCAAAACACATACTTAAGTATGAAACTAACTCTTTTCAACATCACAAACTCATTTTCAAGTGCAGTTGACAATAATTTTTTTTTTTAATAATATAAACTGAAACAATTTCTCTTTAAAACCAAGCATGAAATGAATTTTTCTAGATATGAGAAACATTTTCTGGACATAGACAAAGCCCATAATTCAGGCGGAAATTAGAGGAGATTTTGGGCCAAGCCCACCAAGTTTGAACAAGACATAAATAAACAGTTTTTGGGTTAGAGCCCACCTGAATTAAACAGATTTTTGGGCCTGGCCCAACGCGGTAAAAGACAATTTTTTGATAACATAATAAAGGGTATAAAGAAAGGATATTTTAAAGACTAAACCCTATTACAACAAAATCGGACTTATCCAAAAATCATATTCGTGACTTAGAAATTCTAGAAAGGTGTTTGGAAACAGTATATGGTTGAACCAACGGGTTTCGATGTGGACAATGTATGAATAAAGGGATATACATATACATATATACATTTTCTAATATATAAAACATGGAATTATTTTAGACGGGATATACCCGATGTACATTATCCTTATAAATGAAAGGACAAAAAACTACTTTTATCTGGATATTTTAAATCCGAACTTAAAGTACCCATAGTTAAAGGGCATTTCTTTAACTCTTTCTCAAGAAAAAAAAACCAAAATAATATGGCATAATAGTATTTTATATGGGAAACTAAACAAAACATAAACAGTTCATACAAAAACACACATTGAAGCGCAAAGATCAACCGTATCCTACGGATTCTTAATACTACAGTGCTTAAAACCTTCCCTAGGGGATCACCAGAACCCTTACCTAGAACTTTTGTCATTAGCTTTTTCACAGCGCTTTGAATAAATCCTTTGAACCTAATTTTCCTAGTTTACCCATAAATTAGGTGGCGACTCTTTTTCAAATCAAAATCTGAAAGAGCACCAATAACCTCCTAGTAGCTTTCAGAGTGCTAACCCCGCCCACGAAATGCGAACCGTAATAGATGGCGACTCTGTTGGGGACATTTAGGTTCTATCCATAAGGGTTTCAATACAATGTGATTATTTGTATAAACTGTTTATGTGTTTACTTTCCTGTATTTACAAACTATCATTGCATGCATGTCATAAACTCCGCCTCCCCTGGCAACTGTTACTTGCATGGTTTCAAAGGTGACTTCGCGGAGTACGCGGTCGATCCTTCACTAAAAATCCAAATTTATTTCTTTGGAACCGTTGAAAGGCAAGACTGGTTCGAGGTCGTCCAACAGCCCCAACGGTTCAACCCCAGTAGTCCGCTCGAGTACCAAGGTCGTTTGTTACAAGTCCACTCTAGTGATAACTAAGATAGAGCGAAGCCAGATCTTACTGAACTAGCGCATTCATACATAGACGAACCTTGGGTATTTTAGATGTAACTAAAGCTCATTAAGGAGACTACCCTATGTCAAGACGATGTACCACCCGAAGAAATCGCATCTCATTTATATGCTAATTGGAAACATGTTTTTGCCTATGAGTTGAACCATTAGTCCTATGGGAGGGGAGAACATTAACAGTGTTTTTTTTTTTTTTTTTGTAGATGGAAAAGAATATCAAGTTCGACATAGTCCCCAAGGTACCCGAACTACTCAAGATATGGTGGGGATGGTTGGGTGAATCGCACTGAAGAATAGTAACTAGTTGCTTAGGGCACCTCCCGTCTATAATGACCATAAAGGGTAGTCGAGAGTTGATGGAAGTATTGGTCAGGTATTGGGACAATAAGGAAATGTTGTTCCGATTTGGAGACATCGAGATGACCCCAACTTTATAAGAGCTCAGGGATGCCATAGACAACAATGGAACCTGCCTAAGGAGAAGAACCAAACCCGATCACAACCTACTCTTACCTCAAAAGCTTACCATTAATCAGATCTAAAAATACTTGGCGTTAACCAAGCACCCTGGGTAGACGGCCCCACTATAGCCTTCAGAGAGTTGTATTGCCGATTTGGGAGTTAGAGGGGATTTACTGCATATCCAAGAGAGTCAAAGAGTCAAGAGGAATGGGAGGCTACTCGACCTTTAGCCTTCACTATATGTTTGCTGAGCACTATGGTATTCCTAAAGGATGAATCTTTTGCTATAGACACCAGGGTCATCTCAGTTGCTTATGCCATCTTCCACAGCATAACCAAGGATAGGCAGACCCGGTAGTTTGACATCATGCCCATCATCTTAGCAGACATGTACCAAGCTTTGGACTTGTACCGTAACTATTTTAGGTATTTCCAAGGGTGTAACCTTTTATTACAGTGGTGGATGATCAAACACCTAAATCTGGTAGAGAATACCTAATACCTTAGTAACAACAACGGTGTGGACCGTCTCAGGGATCGCTATCCGAACATTGGGGACACAACCAAAGAAAGTTGGGTTACATTTTTTGCCAAGCTCCAAGATGGGCAGATTCTGTGGATGTTTCAAGACTTTATCTCCGATAGGGTCATAGTTCGAGGCCGAAATTTCCCTTTCCTACTGCTTGACGGGATTCGAGGGATTTGCCCTTATTCTCCTTCCCGAGTTTTGAGACAGTTTAGGAGGAAACAGGTGAAACCTCGGGCAGGAGATGTGGAGGAGTATATAAGTGAATATACCGATCAGAGGCTCTGGAATGCTAGGGAGATACTCAGAGAGTGGAATGGTCGTCTACTGTGGGGTCCCGATACTTTTGCTCCCGACAGGTTCAGGATGGGATGCGACCCAGGTTATCACATATGGCTACAGGATCACTTCGCTGGCACTGCCTTTTTAGAACCAATACTCTACCTCTGTGTTCAGGATTAGTCTTCCCAGGCCGAGGCCAAGGTTCGTTTGTGTCACGACCCAAACCAATGGGCCGTAACAAGTGCCCGACCACTACTGGCCAAGCACTCTTATGCTTGCATTTATTTCTCACTGACTATCCTGGGCCTGCACACAACCTGTATTTGAGTTGTACTGTCTCCTGGACAATTAACACAAGAGATACCATATCAGAAACTCACGGCCAACATTTACATATACACATGCATACTGAGAGTAACAAAGGCAAGCCGATTAGGCCGCTATACATATACATATACTGTACAACAAAATGAGCGTCGATGAGGCTGTATAACATCATGGATACATATCACTGTCTACAAACCTCTATGGAAAACAGACTGTAGAAAGGACAGGACAAGGCCCTGCCATACCCATATATGTACATAACAAGATAGCATACCAAAAAGGCTGCAGCTCCGGATCAATGGAGCGTACTAACTGCCGCTGAGTGGAGGTCCTACTGCTGTGAATCGTCTGGCTGGCTACCTGACCTTACGGGCATGAAAGCAGCGTCCACAAGAAGAGACGTCAGTACGAGGAATGCACCGAGTATGTAAGGCATGAATAATAACATAGTAAGTGATACAAAGCATGAATAATAACAGAATGGAAATATATAGCATATCGTGAGATAAAAGAGTAACCTGTACATCTGAGTGCCCTTAAGGCGGATACCATGCATGCTTAGTGCTGCGAAATGTGCAGCCCGGTCCATATATACACCTATATACATATAATAGTGCCGAGGAACGAATGGCCCGATCCATTTAACCACATATATCCTGTGTCCGGGCATCCCGCGTCCGGGACGATATCATGTCATATTATACCAGCTGATCAGGTGGTCATGCGTCTATAGCGCCTCGCCCTTTTCCCCATATTCCCCATATACATATACATATATCATATAAGCAGCATGCATGAGAGCCCAAAGAAAACTATGCCTCTATCAGAGTGACGTAAGATCGGTAACCTCCAATGATATTATGAAATGATCATCGCTCTATCTCACCTTGAAGGAACAATTATTGTAAGGTGAGACCAACAACAATGAATAAAATTAAGAAAGTCACGAAAATAACTCAATAATCTCATAAAAACATCAATCTTATAACTTGAGACGTTCATCTATAAAAACACCATCATCATAATTATTGTAGAAAATATTCTCACTTTTAACATCATCATTTTCATCGTAAAAACATATTCGTTGCTATTACCACAAGAGCTCACATAATCATAACCTTTGGTTTAGAAAATACGAGCATTTTGGAAAAACATTTATGGGTTATCGGAAAAGGAATCATACTTTAGAGTCATAAATATCTAACTTTTGGAAACAAGGAAGATATGGAAACATTTATGATATCATAACATCGGAGTCATGCCTTTGAAAGAAAGGGACGAGCCTTAACATACTTGTTCGACCTCCTATTAGCTACGCTTATGCGTCCAAGCTCGCAAGTCTACATTTAAGAGGATTTACACTAACGTTAGCCTCTTTATCACACACTTGTTTCAAGTTTCAAATCAAACTATTCTATATTATGCCGAAAATCGGGCAGTATCTCCCCTGTTTATATGTCTAGCTCAAATTCTCAATTCAACAACCAACAACCAACAACAACCATAACAATACCAACATTAACCAAAATATTTCTAATAATACTTCATAAACATCCCATATGGTGTTTGTCCTATATTTCCACTACAGAATCCTTTTACAACAATTTTACGGCTCCTTCTTCGTAAATAAACCAAGATTAACGTTAATAGCAGGAGATTCATACCTTACTCTCGATAATATTGCCGTATCTTCACTTCTCCACCTTGAGCTTAAGCCACAACGCGCCGCTATACAATTTTGTAGTTGCAACTATGCGTTGTTCAGACCAAAATTCAAGAATTATACCTGGTTTTGGGCTTAAAAGTTGATATTTGGAATGTTGGGAAATATTCCAGAAGAATAGAGAGAGTTTGGGTGTGTTTGGTCTGAAAAATGAGGGGGTCTCCCCTTTTTATAACGGTCCAGGTTCTACCTACCTGGACCGACTTAAAAATTGCTTAGAGCGATCGTGCTACCACGTGGCGTGTTAGCGTTGAGTTACTAGGTCCAGCCCTGCGAGTTCGCGCCACCTTCTGGTGCGTTCGCGCAGGGTTATTTTTCTGCCCAGATAGCCAATCTTAAAATTTGCATAACGTTTGATCCCTATATCGTATGAGAGCCCACGACCTATGGTTGGAAAGCTCTTTCAATTATATACAACTTTCATTCTTGGTTGTTTTCAAAATTCCAAATTTATAATGACTTTTTTGCCTCTTCAAGTCAGATCGTCCGAAAACATTTACTTAAATCATCCCTTGAAGGGCTTATGTCCCTTTTTCGGCTTAAGGGTCCTTCTTAAGACTTGTTAAACTTCCCATGTACTACTTATATAATGTCTCATATGTCCTTTATAAAAATCCAGACGTGTGGGCCCCACTTGGCTTACAGTAACGAGGGCTTTTCATCAAGCAACATATGAACCGTTTTACCCCATATGGTCTCCAAATGTCATATGTATATTATTATTACACTCATATACTATAACCTTCCTCCTTTATCCCCGTATAACTTTACTCTTCCTTGGGCCCATACTAAGCTGTCTACGACCTTGGTAGCGCGAAATTTTTTCGGGGTGTAACATCCTTCCTCCCTTAGAAACATTCGTCCTCGAATGTTGCAGTATTGCCAACCCACGACACCATCTTTGATTCGTTAGAACAGTTATTTTTCCTTTAGGGTCCGATTACCATTTGCTTAAACTATAACTTGGGTTAGTCTCTTCTCATTCTTCCTTAACTCTTTTGTTGCCTTCAGTCAACTTCTTTCACTTCTTGGTCCTTATGTACATGATTGGAAATTAACTAGCATCTCGCTTTTGTTCTTTCTCTATTATTATAGTCTTGACTTGCCGTGACTTGACTTCCCTGTAAGTACTCTCTTTTTCTCGCTCCTTGTTTCCTTGTTGGTGACCCACTACATTTCTCATATACAGTGACCTTTCTGCGTTTATCCCTTCGGTATTATCTCGGGCTACTCTTTTTGATATCTGTTGATTTTAGATATACACTGTACCGGTTCTTTGTAGTTCATTAGTCAGGCTCTCTAATCCTTACATCCTTGTCGCCATCTCTCTTACCCTTACATTCCAAATGTTTATCCAACATGACTTTGTCTCTAGTAAGCATAATGGTTATGTTCCTTTCCAAGGCCAGTTATATCAATATCCGAAATACGTATATACGTAATGTTTCTTTGCCATTTATTATCCTTCGCAGTATAGTTACACTTATGGCAAACTTATAATCCGAGTTCAAACTAAATTCGTAGCTCACAACATCTTTGAGCTCCTGCCACAACTGTTTCTTTAACCTTTTTCCCTCAAATCTCACAATACAACCCAGAAGCATAGGACTACGGCAATTCTTATTCCATTACGACTCTTTTGTAATGTAAATATATTTGTCTTTGATTCCTTTGTACCGGCGATCACTTCGTCAATCATTATTCCATGTTGGCTTTTCGGTGTGACTTTCTTGCAATTATAGTTAGGCATAACTTTACGTTGGTGGTTTATATAATTCCATAGTATATGCTCTCATGTTCAGTATAATTAGTGATCCGTGGGATGTTTTCTAATATCCGGTGGTACAGCTCTCTTTCCATTCATAAGAGTAGCATTCTTCCTTTCCTTCAAAAATTTCCAACCTACCAATCGTTGTTCCTTTTATTACAATTGTCATCCCCTCCGGCGCTAAAATTCCCTTTTTGTTGTCATCCCAAGTGTCCATTGGATTCGTTATCTTCTCCATCATCCTTTATGAACTTAGCTTGAAGACCTTTCTTGCCCTCTTTATTACCCCTTAGGACATGTCGCTGTATGCTTAGGTACAGCGCAAATCTTTTCCCGATATGAGGGATTCAAATCATGGTCTAGAAATATTGTAGTTCATGTCAGCGTGATGCGTTCTCTTAAGTTGTTTTCCATACATTCTTCCTATGCCTACCTCATGGCACACTTATTTTCAATTTGTTTCTGCTTTCTTCTGATATCTTCTTGATATGTCAATACTCCCCGAGCTTGGCCTCAAGCTAATAAATTTCTTCTTCTAGAGCTTGAGAACGTCATAGTTCCTTTCATGTCTGATATGCTCTTCCCCTCTTTTAAGGAGGTCCGTATACACCAATAGCCTTCGAGCATCTGTCGTCTTCGATAATTATCTGCCGCCGTTCACGATCTCCTTAAGGCCGGAGTTTCTTCCTCGTATGGTCGACTTATCTATCTTTTTGCTAATTCTGGAGTCTTGTATCAATCGGAATACTTATAAGGATTAGATCCAACTCCGATGCCTTCTTTTCCGTCTTTTCACACCTCTGACTTTTATGACTAACGATTTTCCGGACCCGCAAGTTAATGGGACATCGAGATTCACCACGTCCTTTATGAAGTCTTCGATTATACCTTACTCCTCGTCTTTCTTCCCGACTTTGCTTATAACATATCTAAAACTTCTTACCACAGTTCTTCTTCCTTCTTTTGTTATTTATAGTATCGACCCTGAAGTTCGGGAAATATTCTTTTAAAACATGCAAATCCGTTCTATTCTTAGGTCATCCTTTAAGAAAGCTTCTCCATGTCCGAGGCAACCATATCAATATGACTACCCATTTTTCCCTTTATATATACCTTTCGAGAGCTGGAAATCTCTTAGCATCGTTGCAAGACCTGATCATCCTTTCTTTTACTTCACATTCCTCGTTGTGGTCACAATCCTTTTAGTCCCACCTATCGAAGTCCGTTCTTTGACCCCACACTTTCCTCTCTTGTCCCATACTACCACACTTTATCCCTTTCACATGCCCACCTTCAAATTTTTACCCAAATAGCCCCGTGCTTTCCCTTCGTCTCTCTTGGAGCACTCACTCATGTTTCTTACTTTTTTTTTTCCTTACCTTCCATACACTCACTTTCTTTCTTTTCCAGATGTCATTGCATTAAAACTCTCCAAACCTAACCTGTAGTGAAAATAACATAAACTTACCTGGTAACATTTGTCACTTGAAGACATTCTTTTTGTTTGATCAATGCCTTCATATACCGCAACGTGTTCTTCAGGATACATACCCGAAATACGACCATATATGGGATATCATATGCATACATACATATATAATTACTAACACCTCGCTTACAAAATATTTCCAAATGCTATTCAAACTACTTTAGTTCTAGAGATGTGATGCACTTTTTTTCCTCTTCACCGGTCTAGTTCGCCTCATCCTACACAACCTCCTAAGGTTTCCAACCACTCCGCATACTCCAATTTCCCTTAGGCTACTCTAGCTTCTCATTTGTCTCTTATGTCTGAATTTATAGGACTTCTAGTACACTTCCCAGGGGGTCACCCATCCTAGTATTTCTCTTACCCCAGCATTCTTAACCTTGGAACTCTGATGAAATCCGGTGCGTTAATGCTGGCATGATCGCATCCACCTCACCGCATGACCTTCACCACATAATCTAGAGCAAGTTGAGGTCTTAACAGATTCCAAAACATTTTCGTAATGCATCTCCCTCCAAATTAGAAAGGGTCTCTTACTCTTCCAACTACACAATTACTATTTTGGCCTTTTTAATTCTCAATATTCATCTTTCATCTGTATGTGTATGACTACATTTCATCCTAGATTTCCAGATTCCCAATGGTGGCGAAAACACCTTGGTCACCGTTACTAATAAATACTTGGTTATCGGCCCCTTTGGATTTCCGCTCGCCGCTATTAAGTAATAATCTACAGCGAATACACATACATAGAAAATTCCAATAAAGGCTCATATACCTGTAACCGATCGGTCTCTAGTCTGATCTGGTGGACTATAAGATGAAGTGTGCCCCTCGTCATCGTCTACCCACCATCCATCTCATCTGGCTTTCATCATCTCTCTCATCTGAGTCCGAGGGATATAGATAACCGGGCAATTCTTGGTTTACCGACGGCTAGGATAGGGGGCTAGAGTAATCCGTAACATTCACCGGGGAGGCTGGTCTGACGTAGTGCTCAGCCATAGGAGCAGCTGGTACTACCTCGGGGATCTCCTCCTCCGGTGTCCCAGACAAATACTCGGACGGATCCGTGTCATAAGTGTCCTCTGGGGGGTCCTCCTCCCTAGGAGTCAAAAACTCTGGAGGAATCGTCGATGGGTCCTCCGAGGGATCCGTCTCAATAGACTAACTGAGGCTCCTCTGGCTCGGTCCTGGAGCCTGGGGTCCTGGATCTACTCTAGAGGCCTTCTTAGCACCCCACTATCGGTCGGGACTCTTCATCTCTCGTCGATCCGCACTTACACGGGAAAAAGGATCAGAAGCGGTCTTTCCTAGACTTTGGCTCTATCACACGATCTAAGATAGAAAGAAAGGTTAATGATTCATAAATGCCCTGCAGCCTCCTGTTTATAAGTGTGGCCGGCTTCACACCCATAAACAGGACTCTACCGGACATGATCTGTAGAAAATCCTTAGGATGAACTGCTCTGATACCACTTTTGTCACGACCCAAACCAATAGACCGTGACAAGTGCCCGACCACTACTGGCCAAGCACTCCTATGCTTGTATTTATTTCTCACTAACTATCTACGGGCTCGCACACAACCTGTATCTGAGCTGTACTGTCTCCCGAACAATCAACACAAGAGATACCATATCGGAAACTCACGGCCAACATTTACATATACACATGCATACTGAGAGTAACAGTGCAAGCCGATTAGGCCGCTATACATATACATATACAGTACAACAAAATAAGCGTTGATGAGGCTGCATAACATCATGGATACACATCACTGTGTACAGACCTCTATGGAAAACAGACTATAGAAAGAGAGGACAAGGCCCTGCCATACCCATATATGTACATAACAAGATAGCATACCAAAAAGGCTGCAGCTCCAGATCAATGAAGCGTACTAACTGCCACTGAGGGGCGGTCCTACTACTGTGAATCGTTTGACTGGCTACCTGACCCTACGGGCATGAACGCAGTGTCCACAAGAAGGGACGTCAGTACGAGGAATGTATCAAATATGTAAGGCATGAATAATAACATAGTAAGGGATACAAAGCATGAATGATAACAGAATGGAAATATAGAGCATATCGTGAGATAAAAGAGTAACATGTACATCTGAGTGCCCTTAAGGCGGATACCATGCATGCTTAGTGCTGCGGAACGTGCAGCCCGATCCATATATACATATAATAGTGCCGAGGAACGAACGGCCCGATCCATTTAACGATATATATCTCGTGTCCGGGCATCCCGCGTCCGAGACGATATCATGTCATATTATACCAGCAGATTAGGTGGCCATGCGTCTATAGCGCCTCGACCTTTTTCCCATATTCCCCATATACATAAACATATATCATATAAGCAACATGCATGAGAGCTCAAAGAAAACTATGCCTCTATCGGAGTGGCGTAAGGTCGGTAACCTCCGATGATATTATAGGACAATCATCACTCTATCTCACCTTGAAGGAACAATTATTGTAAGGTGAGAACAACAACAATGAATAAATTAAGAAAGTCACGAAAATAGCTCAATAATCTCATAAAAACATCGATCTTATAACTTGAGACATTCATCTATAAAAAAACCATCATCATAATCATTGTAGAAAATATTCTCACTTTTAACATCATCATTGTCATCGTAAAACATGTTCGTCATTGTTGTTACCACAAGAGCTCACATAATCATAACCTTTGGTTTGGAAAATACGAGCATTTTGGAAAAACATTTATGGGTTATCGGAAAAGGAATCATACTTTGGAGTCATAACATCTAACTTTTGGAAACAAGGAAGATATGAAAACATTTATGAAATCATAACATCGGAGTCATGCCTTTGAAAGAAAGGGACGAGCCTTAACATACCTGTTCGACCTCCTATTAGCTACGCTTATGCGTCCGAGCTCACAAGTCTACATTTAAGAGGATTTACACTAACGTTAGCCTCTTTATCGCACACTTGTTTCAAGTTTCAAATCAAACTATTCTATATTATGCCGAAAATCGGGCAGCATCTCCCCTGTTTATATGCCTAGCTCGAATTCTCAATTCAACAACCAACAATAACCATAACAATACCAACATTAACCAAAATATTTCCAATACCAAAATACTTCATAAACATCCCATATGGTGTTTGTCCTATATTTCCACTACAGAATCCTTTTACAATAATTTTACGGCTCCTTCTCCGTAAATAAACCAAGATTAACGTTAATAGCAGGAGATTCATACCTTAATCTCGATAATATTACCGTATCTTCACTTCTCCACCTTGAGCTTAAGCCACAACGCGCCGCTATACAGTTTTGTAGTTGCAACTATGCGTCGTCCGGACCGAAATTCAAGAATTATACCTAGTTTTGGGCTTAAAAGTTGATATTTGGAATGTTGGGGAATATTCCAGAAGAATAGAGAGAGTTTGGGTGTGTTTGGTCTGAAAAATGAGGGGGTCTCCCCTTTTTATAACGCAACTTAAAAATTGCTCATTTTGATCGCGCTGCCACGTGGCGCGTTGGCGCTGAGTTACCAGGTCCAGCCCTGCCCGTTTGCGTCACCTTCTGGCGCATTCGGGCAGGGTTATTTTTCTACCCAGATAGCCAATTTTAAAATATGCATAACATTTGATCCCGATATCGTATGAGAGCTCACGACCTATGGTTGGAAAGCTCTTTCAATTATCTACAACTTTCAGTCTTGGTGGTTTTCCAAATTCCAAACCTATAATGACGTTTTGGCCTCTTCAACTCAGATCATCCGAAAACATTTACTTAAATCATCCCTTTGAAGGGCTTATGTCCCTTTTCGGCTTAAGTGTCCTTCTTAAGACTTGCTCAATTTCCTATGTACTACTCATATAATGTCTCATATGTCCTTTATAAAAATCCCGACGTGTGGGCTCCACTTGGCTTACAGTAACGAGGGCTTTTCGTCAAGCAACATATGAACCGATTCACCCCATATGGTCTCCAAATTTCATATGTATATTATTATTACACTCTTATAATATAACCTTCCCCCTTAAACCCCGTATAACTTTACTCTTCCTTGGGCCCATACTAAGTTGTCTACGACCTTGGTAGCGCGAAATTTTTTCGGGGTGTAACAGTTTGATTTAGAAAAGGGATGACAATCGAGATGCCAAGTACTTAGAGAAGATTGAACATGATCAGACCATTATAGCCAGGTTGACCCGAGAGGAAAGCAATTTAAGAGAGTGTCTAGAAGGGATGGTCGACTGCGTAGCTAAGTCTTGGAGGAGCCAGATTCCGTGATAGCCATGATGGAGTTGTTTCAGGCTCGTTTGCATATCCAGACCACCCTTCGGAGGGCCAAGAAAGTCAAGATTGACCAAGCCTCGACAACGGTCACTGGAGAATAGTTCTGCTGATTTCCACTTACTTTTCTATTATAGCCCCGTGTCGACTTTATTATCCTTTTGTAATCCCTTTGGGAAAAATATTATTATTAATGAAATTATGATTTTTGGGGAAATGGTTCAACTTTACAAATGGCACATTCATGTTTCAAGCGATTAGAATGACCTTGGTCTAAAAAGGGATCTTAGGACATGAGTAGTATAAACTGCTTAAAATTATGTGATTGTGTGCCTACGTGTTTCACATGCTTATATATCTTATGTGCTCTTATGTATTGAAACTTGAACCTGGTTGATCCCGCATTCTAAACCACATACCCAAAAGAAAAACCAATTGATTAATGGACTAACGCTACTTATCTCCACTTGAAAAGGTTAATTCACAATGACAACTCAAGGAAGTCAGAATGCAATTACCCTCGATGAAACCGCAGAAATGTTGCGAGGAAAGGTCCAACAAATAGAGGTGCCTATCAAACAGGTTGGATTGAAGATTGATGAGGTTGATAGGATTTTGGAGATGGTAGGGAATCCCCTGAAAGGAATATCAGAGGAACAATACTACTAAGAAAACGTCTCCGAGGAAGTCAAAGAATTGGTTAGGAACTACATACCGCTTTATAGGAGGCCTGAGACACCAAGACAGTAGTTAAGAACTCCGAAGCAGGAGTCTCAAGAGTAAAAGATAGATACTGACCCAGTGGAAATGGAGCCAGACCCTCAGAAGGAATTGGAACCTCAGGAAGTGGTTCCCGAACTCCAAGAGATGGAGTCTGAGTGTAACGACCCTTTGGTCGTTATAGTCATTTCGGTACCTTTTGACCTTTCACCGAGCTTGTTAGCTCACTTTTGACCTGAGGGGACCGTTGACACGCTTTCTGAGGTGTTCAGAGATGATTTGGGTGACTTTAGGGGAAATTAGGCTTTAAGAAAAAGAGAGTTGACTTAAAGTTAACTTTTGGGTAAAAGGAGCTTTTTAAAAAATTCATCGATTTTGAGAGGTCCGCATGGTCATTTAGAATTTGTGTGCATATCTGGTTCGATTCCCAAGGCACTCGGGTGCAATTTGGGACTTGGGTTGAGAATTTAAAATTGAGGTATCGGGGGTTGACTTGGTCAACGAGACCTCATTGGTAATTTTGAGGCCACGAGTGCGTTCATATTGTATCTTTATGTATGTCTGCATATCCGATATGTGAGCAGATGGCCTCGGTAGATAGTCAAAAATTCGGGTTGAGTTGTGAAAACTTGAGATTATTCTAGTGTCTGGTCGGTTTTGCGGCACCAGCACAACGGCAGCGGTACCGCTATAGCGGTCACCCTACCGCTGAAGCGGCCCATGTATTTTGGGCAAGACCGCTGGACCGGTCATGGGACCGCCGAAGCAGTAACGCTGAAGCGGCCTGCTGGTCGCAGAAGCGGGTATCGGGCAGTTAGTTCATTAAATGAAGTGTTAAAAGCCCTAAATCTCTTATTTATTACTATTCCAAAATCTGAGTTATTGGGAGCAATTCTAGGTGATTCTTGGAGGAAATTCTTGGTGGTAAGTTCTTCTAATTCCTTTACTATTCCATTGTCCTTAATCACCATAGAATTCCTTTATCTTGATAGTTCACTAAGTGATTAAAAATTAAACGAGGGTTCCATGAGTTCTTCTTTCTAGCTTCTAAATCATGATTTGTTGGTTGGGTTAGCTTTTCTTTAAGCATTGAATTGATGATTAGAACCCTTTATTTCATAATTTCTTCCTAATTAGTGGCTAATTTATGGAATTGGAAGTTAGGGTTTATACCCAAATTTGGGGGTTTGCCGAGAATTTGAATTTGAGTAAATTGTTGATTCTTCTAGCTTGATATTGATGGGAATTGATCACCTAGAGATTTAATTTCATGTTGGAACCTTTAGATTGCTAATTTCACCCTTCTAGTTCACAAAACTCATTCCAAAGGTTGGGGAATTGGGTCTTGAATAGAAGTAGGATTCATTTGATGTTCTTCTTGATTCTAATTTCTTGATTCGAATGTGCCTAGACTTTCTTTATCTCGAGGCTTAAAGGAAACGGAAGTCTAAGGAGTGATTATTAGAGATATTGCTGCTCAGCCTTCCAGGCAGGTTACGGTTTACCCTATGGTGAGACTTCATTTAGCGAAGCATATATTAAGATGATATTGTCGGAGAAAGCATGTAAACCTTCGGGTATGAAGTTAGGCTAGATATTGTCTTAGGTAGGGCCCTATTGTGTGATTGGGGTTAGCTACCACGTTGTGTTGTGACTTATCTTGTTCTATTGTTATTGGCTTGATGCCACGTGGAAATAGTAGATATTGGAGACTATTGATATATCTTGACCATGATATTATAGTATCTTACTTGTTGAAATTTGATATGAGGATAGTGTTCTATTATGGCTTATTGTGTAGCCTTTTCATGATATTGTTGGTGTGCCCATGTGTGGTACTTGTGATATTGATTTGATTATTGACATTAAACTGATACATTGCACGCATTCTCATCTTTTATGATATACAGTTGATACATTGATGATACTTAAGAAAATATTACGAGTTGGGCTCAGTTGGATGAGAGTGACGTGAGCACCGATGTCTGATGTTTATCCCGAAATCGAGGTATGAGTGTAGAGATTGCTGAGGTTGTTGTAGGAATCGTAAGGTAGCGATTACCGAGGTTGTTGCTGGAATCGGGATGTACATGGACTGCACGCATCTCTCATAGGTTGTGCTGCCGAGATGTGATGTTCCATCATCGGAGTACATATGTACTGTGCATATGCATTGCATTCACATTTCATACATTATTGCATTACATTGTACTATGGCTTCTATTGTGATATTCTTGTGATGTACGGATTCAGACTGAGTACTTTGAGACTTGGTACATTTGGGTTTAGATGCTAAACATAGGTGATGACGTGTATTTGGATTATGGCTCATGTTTGACTTATACCTTGTTGATTAACCTTTTTATCTTACTTTATTGCCTTGATATGTGTTAGCTAAACTTAGTCGGCCTATGATACCTACCAGTACTTGTTGTTTGTACTGACTTGCACTTGCTGCGTTCTTTTATGAATGCAGAGTTCCAGGTGGGATCGACCCCTGCTTCTCGTGGCTGATAGTGGTATGAGAGTTGCTGTTAGAGTCTTACAAGGTGAGCACGGGGACTTCCGCCGCCTTGAAGATGCTTCTTTTATTTTATGTCTTACTTGATATTCCTAGACATATTCATACTATTGATGTATTATTGTTATTTCTAGACTTGTGGATTCTAGTTAGTTGCTCTTGTATGACTAGACAGATTTCTGGGGTGGTTTGATGTACTTCCGCATATTTCTATATCATTATCGTCAGACTTATGTGATTTTTATCTTTTCTTCTTGTTTATTTATTTAATTTATGATTTTACGATTGTTGGGATAAGGGTTCGACTATCGAGGTGCGAAAGGTAGGTGCCTGCGTGACTTAGTTAAATTGGGTCATGACAAGTTGGTATCAGAGCCCTAGGTTACCCGATCTATAATACAAGAGCGTGTCTGGTAGAGTCTCGTGGATCGGTACAATGAGCTCTGTACTTATCTACGAGAGGCTATAGGACATTTAGGAAACTTCACTTCCTTTCATTCATTCTTTCGTGCTACTTTATTCTAATTGGTATCTGGAACAATCGAACTGGTATCTGACTCTTTTTTGTTCTATCAAAGATAGTGAGGACTCGAGCTACGATAGCCCGAGATTAGGTGCCAGAGCCCGCAGCTACAGCTGGTACCAGAGATCGAGCGACAGCCAGAGGGCGCAGTAGAGCTAGAGGCCGCGGGGCTACCCCAGCTAGGGGCAGGCCTCCTGCGGTAGGGTAGCGGAGTGAGAGATCTCCGTCTCTAGAGCCTGAGGTTCGGCAGGTTCAAGACCAGGCTGCCAAGGATGATGTGGCCCCAGCACGGGTACATCTCCAGATCACTTCAAAGCAGACTATACAGGATACTGTGGCTCGTGTTCTACTCCATCTAGATGCCCAGCAGGCTGCCGCTGGTGTTCCTACTCTGGGGGGAGGTTCACAAACTAGAGTTGGGGTACAAACCATTAAGCAGAGATCTACTCGTGTAGCACACCCCGCTGCAGTTATGGCTCCTCAAATTGATGTAATACCGACCCTGGGAGAAGATCTTAGACCCATGATGGGCCCTGTTATGACCTTAACTGATCAGGACCTAGTCGGAAGGTTTAGGAAATTCGAGCCGTCGAGGTTCTCGGGTACTTCTGGAGAGGACGCATATGAGTTCATCTTAGATATGCATGAGTTGTTACATAGGATGGGGATCGTAGTGTCCCATGGAGTTGACTATGTGTCCTACCAGTTTTGTGGAGACGTGAAGACTTGGTGAAGGTATTTTATTACTTGCAGACCTGAGGGTTCTCCTCCACTGACTTGGACACAGTTCTATTGGGCCTTCCTTAAGAAGTATGTGCCCCGGGATGTGAGAGAGGCGCGTAGGGAGGAGTTTCTACATCTACAGCAGAGGGGATTCTATGTGGAGGCCTATGTGACTTGCTATCTGTATCTGGCCCGCTATTCAGATCCCTTAATCCCTACTGAGCCTGACCGGATTCGACGCGTTGTTGGTGGGCTCGTTGGTTTTCTTCAGATTCTTTGCCTTCAGATGGAGGCTATGGGGGCTTCCTTCCAGTCCATCGTTGAGCATGCTTCTTTAGTCGAGGCCGCTAAGACCCGTGCATTTTGAGGGGGTAGTGAGAAGAGGCCGCGACAGTTTTGGAGTTATGGTAGTTCCAGCTCGAGGGGTGCCGGTCAGTCTTCTAGACCGCAGCATCCATATTCAGGCCGCCCTGTACATTCAGCTTTGTAGGCTTCCTCTAGTGAGCCACCCAGACAGAGAGCTTCTGAGATCTCGTTTTCTAGACCAGTAGACAAGTTTGTTCCAGCTGGGTCCTCAGCTTCAGTCTATCAGTCTCCACCCTCTAAGGGATGTTTTATGTGTGGAGAGTTCGGTTATTATGTTAGGGGGTGTCCCCTTTCCAGGCAGGATCATCAGTCCTAGAGGACTCCGGTATCGTCAGATAGTCTAAAAGGGGTGGTCCTCAGTCAGGCCTTGGCGGTTCTCAGGTTTCTAGTGGTGGATCCCAGGTTGGTAGAGGTGGGTCCCAGAGTTTGAAAGGTGGCTCTCAGTCTGGACGTGGTGGGGCCCAGTGTTACTCATTTCCAGGTATACCCGAGGCTGAGGCCTCAGATGCTATTATTTCAGGTACCGTTTCTGTCCGACATATAGCAACATCTGTGTTATTTGATCTTGAATCCACTTATTCGTATGTGTCCGCATATCATACCATTGATTGGGATTTGCCTTGTGATAGCATAGCTATACCTTTTTATGTGTCTACTCCGGTTAGAGATTCTGTTATGGTTGATCGAGTTTATCGATCGTGTTTGGTTACTTTTATGGTTTATGACACTTAGGTAGATTTGATGATTCTTGATATGGTGGATTTTGATATTATCTTGGGTATGACCTGGTTTTCTCCTTATCATGCGATCTTGTACTGTCATGCCAAGACAGTCACTTTAGCCATGCCAGGCATTCCTAGACTTGAGTGGAGGGGTACTCCTAGCCCCGCTCCGAAGAAGATTATTTCCTTTCTTCAGGCGAAGAAATTAGTCAACAAGGGGTGTTTAGCTTATCTGGCTCATGTGCATGACACGACTGTTGTGTTTCCACCCCTTGAGTTCATTCCTATTGTGAGCGAGTTCGCGGAGGTATTCCCGACCGATTTGCTAGTATGCCACCCGATCACGATATTGACTTCTGCATTGACTTGGATCAGAGCACTCGCCCTATTTTTATTATGCCATATCGGATGGCACCGGCCGAGTTAAGAGAGCTTAAGGAACAGTTACAGGATTTATTGAGCAAGAATTTCATTAGTCCGAGTGTCTCTCCTTGGGGTGCTCCTGTGTTGTTTGTAAAGAAGAAAGATGGATCTATGAGGATGTACATTGATTATTGCTAGCTGAAAAAGGTTACTATTGGGAACAAGTGTCTTATGTCTCGTATTGATGATTTATTTGACCAGCTTCAGGGTGCTTCAGTGTTTTCGAAGATTGACTTGCGTTCAGGCTACCATCAGCTGAGGATATTTCGAAGACAGCCATTCGGACGAGATATAGACATTATGAGTTTCTGGTGATGTCATTTGGGCTTACCAATGTACCAGTTGCATTCACGACTTTGATGAATGGTATCTTTAGGCCATTGCTTGATTCCTTTATGATTGTGTTTATTGATGATATCTTGGTATATTCCAAGAGTAGAGAGGAGCATGAGAGCCATCTTCGCACTGTACTTGGGTTGTTGAAGAAGAATAGCTTGTTTGCTAAGTTTTCGAAGTGCGAGTTTTGGTTGGAGTTGAGGCGTTCTTGGTCCACATTGTATCCAAGGATAGGATCATGGTAGATCCTCAGAAGATTGAGGCTGTGAGGGATTGGGCGAGGCCCACTACTGTGACCGAGGTCTGTAGTTGTTACACCTCAAAAAAAATTTCATTGATGCACAGTGAATAGACTAACAAAGGGAACGAAGTATGTGAGGTTTCAATAAGTAAGAAATAACATTTGATGATCCTAATTGAGATTTCAAAGACATTCGAGGTAAGAGGAGAAAGTCTGCCAAGAAAGGCAAGGTATACGTTATGTATCGGAAAGGATTTATGAGTAACAAGTTAATGATGACTTAATAATGTCCTGGAGATGAGTTATAACGTCCCTTATATTGTTAATGAGGTGTTAAACAAGTGTTAAGAAGGTTCCATAAGGATTGGAGATCAAATGAGTCGACGAGAACGAGTTTCGGAATAACTGGGCATTATACGGTCCAACATACTGGCCATATAAAATATACCGGCCGTATGTTAGGCTGTATATTCTGCCCAGAAAAGCAGCCTTCACTGGACCAAATCTATGGCCAGACATACGGTCCATATAAATTATACGGACCGTATGTTGGTCCGTAGAACAGGGTCGGGACAGATTGTAAGTTATTAAAAAGGGGACCCAAGTTCATTTCATTTCATTTCATTTTCACTCCCCTTCTCTCAAGAACTCTCTAGAATATTTCTCCACACCTTTTCCACAAGAACTTAAGAGAAATTGATGATCAACTTCATCAAACCAAGAGAATCAAGTGTAAGAAGCTCATTAAGGTTCATCCAAGACAAGTAATCCAAGTGGAAGTGGAGCTAGGGTTTTGCTCAAGTGAAGTGTTTCCACCCAAAGTCCATTCCTACACCATCTAAGGTAAGTTTTATAGCCTTTCCATGTTGTTTAAGGTATTAAGAGGTTGAAAGACTTAGATTGTAGAAGGAGATAGAAAATGGGTCATGAATGTGAGAGTAGTACCATTTTTTAGTAGTGGCTTAGAATGAATCATGATTCTTGATATGTTGTGATTATAGTTATGTTATAAATGATATTAAGAACATGGGATGGACATTGTCTATGAGAAATTGTAATAGTGTGTTATGACCATGGATATGGATGATTTGAAGTGAATTGGAAAATGTGGATAATATAGGTGTGTGAAGATTGTTGCTTATGATGTTATAAGTGCTATTATAAATGTTTGGGAGTTGATATATGATATGGAGAAAGTTGTATAAACAAAGGAGATGCTGCCCAATTTTCTCTAGCTTTAGTCAAGTATGCTAAGCTATCGATTATATAATGTTAGTATAAACTCTAATGAAGGTAAACACGTGAGCATTGAAGGAGAACATTCAAGTGATAGAATAGCTAAACGAAAAGGCATGTAAGGCTAACCCTTCTTTCAATAAGGCATGGTTCCTTAGCTATATATCCATCCTTTCATGAGTCGATAATGTCCTCCAAATGATTCTATCGTTAAAGCTACTAAAGCTCATGATTCTCGTTATGTTACGATTCTACTAAATTCCTTATATGATGAGTGATCCTCTAAGGATAGATGTAATGAAACGATGATAGTAATGATGCCAAAGATGCTTATGAGCTCTTATGTATATGTGTCTATGTATGACTATTATGTAACACCGAGCTTATATGGCCGGGTATGATATGTATTGCGCGCACACTACTGCAGTTGGGTACGGATAACCCTGAACCTTGGTAGGGCCAGGTATGTATAATCACCGAGCCTTGCCATGGCCAAGTATGTGAAACACAGAACCTTCATGGTCGGGTATGCTATGAATATGAATATGGCTATGAATACGAATATGAATACGATTATGAATATGAATATGGATATGAAAATGTATATAAATATGGATACGAATACAGATACGGATAACAGGAACAACCAATTTACAAATCTCATTAACCACAAAATTTAGTGAGCGGCGCCAAATCTTTGTATAGATTGCTTCTTTTGCCTCTTTAGCCGTCAAAGTGCCTATGGTACCAGTTCATATTTGGTTACCCGAAGCTCATGTAGAGGCACCTACGGCAGGATCTTTCATCTTGGCAGGAATTGCTTTAACTCCAGAAATAGACGTTAGTCCTAATAAAATAAATAATATTATAAAATTAGAATCGCCAAAAACTATTTTCCAAATATTAAAGAGAAGAAATACTCGATTAATATGGAAATTCTGTTGTGCTCACTGAAAGAACTGCCTAAGCATACTTTTTCGGATCCAAACTTCTTTGTTCTTTCTAAGTCTTCTTCTTGCATGGATCGATAAGTGGAAGTCATAAAAAAGGGTATCTTGGAGGTTTCCTGGAATTCGAAAAGCTTCATCTCCCATAATAACTTGTATGGATATGTACATGTGTATGTACACAAACACGCATTAGAAATGGAAGGTCCCTATGAAAAGCAAGTAAGTGTTTATGACGATGGTTCTACTACCTCCCATCTTATGCTATTTCTTATGTTGTCTATTATGCTTCTATAATGATGTTGATTATGCTTTACATACTCAGTACGTTTTTCGTATTGACGTCTTTTTGTTTATGGACGCTGCGTCATGCCCGCAGGTGGCCAGGGAGACAGGCTTGATCCATAGCTTTATTACTCAGGGACTACGTAGCGGAGCTCCATTTCATTCGGAGCTATAGCTTTTGGTATCTATTCTTTTGTGTACATACTTATGGGCATGGCGGGGTCCTATCCCGCCTATATGATGTGACATACTCTTCTTAGAGGCTCGTAGACATGTGTATATGGTAGATGTCTTTAGCCTTGTCGGCTTATATTTTGTATATCATTTTGATAGCTTCCTCGGCTTATGTACATTGATATGGGCATAGTTATTGATGGTGATATAAATGTATTATTGTCCAATGAGATTAGCATGAATGATGGATAGAAAGTATGATTAAGCTATGTGGCTCACCTAGATGTAAATGTGAATGTACGTTAAGAGGTGCCCGGGTGGGTTAGCACCGGGTACCCGTCATGGCCCTCCGATTGGGTCGTGACAAAAGTGGTATCAGAGCAGTTCTGTCCTAGGGTGTGTCTACGAGCCATGTCCAGTAGAGTCTTGGTTATGGGTATGTTGTGTGCCACACTTATAAACAGGAGGCTGCGGGCATTTTAGGAATGAATGACCTTCTTTCTTCATAAGATCGTGCGATAGAGCCATAATATAAGGATTTCTCTTTTCCTTAACTGTGTATTGTGTATTTCAGAGATGCCTGTAAAGAGAAAAGTTACGGCAGCCCAAAAGGGCAAGACAGTGGCAGTAAAGCGGGCTGAAAGAGCACCGCCAATGGTTGTAGAGGAAAGTGAGTCCTAAAAATGCGGCTCAATTTCAGTCCTCTCATTCAGTGCCTATTTCTGATGAGCATGAGGGAGCCTCAGCCCCAGCTCTAGCACCTCGAGATCCTCCACCGGATGCTTCAGGCCAAGATGTAAAAGAGGCCATTCATTTGCTTACTCAGTTGGTTGCCGCCCAGACTCAGCGGTAAGGTACAAGGCAAGGTGATAGGGCTGTTAGTGCAAGGGCCCGTGATTTTATTAGCTTGAACCCTCCAAAATTCTTCGGATCAAAGCCGGATGAGGACCCTCAGAATTTCATAGACGGGATGTTGAGGACACTTCGGTTGATACATGCTTCAGATATCGAATCGGCGGAGTTAGTATCCTATAGATTGAGGGATGTTGCGGTTCATTGCCATACCGTGCCTTCCCCGGTATGGCAGGAATTTGTAGATGCCTTCCTCCGATATTACTCGCCTCCAGAAGTTTGGCAGGCTAGAGCCGATAAGTTCTTGAACCTCAGACAAGGGAGTATGAGCGCTTTAGAGTATAGTCTCCGCTTTAATTCTTTGGCTAGGTATGCTTCGGCCATAGTAGCGGATATGGGTGACCGAGTGCATCGATTTGTGAGAGGCCTAGGGCCACATTTGATGGATAGGGCTTGACTGAGTCCCTTCAGGACAACATGGATATTTCACGCATTCAAGCCCATGCCCAAAATTTAGAGGAAAGCCAATAACAACAAAGAAGTGAGCGTGAGCATGATAGAGGGTATAAAAAGAGGGCTAGATCTTCGGGTCTGATGAGTGAGTTTAGAGGCGGGCACAGACAACAGTTTTCTAGGCATTCAGGCAATTCTATGACTAGTGCGCCTCCACGGTTTACAGGCCAGAGATTTGATAAATCTACTCATTCCGGGCTGAGTCAGAGTTTTTTCGGTTCTCATTTCAGGGGTGATTCGGGTCAGGCGAGGCCACCCGTGCCACGATGTTCCCAGTGTGGAAAGTTACATTGGGGCCAGTGCCGATTAGGTTCAGAGGTTTGTTATACATGTGGTCGGCCAGGCCATATTATGCCTGATTGCCCCTCAGTTGGTGGTAGAGGTAGGACCCAGCCTTTAGGGTCAGTAGCCGGATCGTCGTCATCTATACGCCCTATGAGGCCAGGTTCACATGCGCTAGTCGGACATGGTAGAGGAAGAGGGAGAATCCCCAATTTTAGCGGTCCTCAGCACCGTATTTATGCTTTGGGTGGACGCCAAGATCTTGAGTCTTCTGCTGATGTTGTCACAGGTATATTATCAGTATTTTCTCATGATATATATGCTTTGATAGATCCGGGCTCCACATTGTCATACGTTACTCCATATATTGCGGGTCAATTTGGCGTCAAACCGGAGTCGATCAAACCTTTTAAGGTGTCTACACCGGTTGGTGAATCGGTATTAGCTAGCCGAGTATATAGAAATTGTGTAGTTGTGATTTGTGACCATCGTACTATGGTTGACTTAGATGAGTTAAAAATGGTGGATTTTGATGTTATCATGGGTATGGATTGGTTGGCTTCTTGCTATGCCAATGTTGATTGTAGAACGAAAATGGTTCGCTTTCAATTTTCGGGAGAACCAGTTTTAGAATGGAAAGGGAGGTTTATTTCCTATCTTTGCGTCACCAAAAGGTTGTATTTACCATCTAGTTCGGGTTCAAGATGTAGAAGATGAACTGCAAGCTCTTCAGTCTGTCCCCATAGTGAATGAGTTTCCGGATGTGTTCTCGGAAGATCTTCCAGGCCTCCCTCCAGAGCGAGAGATTGATTTTGCTATAGATGTGCTGCCGAATACTAGACCCATATCTATTCCTCCTTACAGAATGGCTCCAGCAGAGTTGAAAGAATTGAAGGAGCAATCGAAGGACTTGCTTGAAAAAGGCTTTATTAGGCCTAGTTCATCCCCGTGGGGAGCACCCGTGTTGTTTGTCCGAAAGAAAGATGGCTCCTTGCGAATGTGCATTGACTATCGACAACTGAATAAGGTGACGATTAAGAATAAATATCCTCTTCCAAGGATTGATGACTTATTTGACCAATTACAAGGTGCTAAATGATTTTCAAAGATAGATTTGAGATCCGAGTATCATCAAGTGAGAGTTAGGGAGAAAGATATCCCTAAGGCAGCCTTCAGAACAAGATATGGCCATTTTGAGTACCGAGTAATGTCATTTGGGCTAACTAATGCACTGGCAGTATTTATGGATTTGATGAACAATGTGTTTAGGCCCTTCCTATATTTATTTATGATTGTATTCATCGATGATATCTTGGTGTATTCTAGGTCCGAGGCAGGACATGCGGATTATTTGCGTACTGTCCTTAGAGTTCTTCAAACTCGAGAGTTATTTGCCAAATTTCCTAAGTGTGAGTTTTGGTTGAACTCAGTGACATTTTTAGGGAACATTGTTTTAGCCGATGGTATTCGGGTAGATAGCCAAAAGATTGAGGCCGTGAAGACTTGGCCAAAGCCCACGACTCCTACGGAGGTTCATAGTTTTCTGGGTTTAGCAGGTTATTATAGGAGATTTGTAGAAGGGTTTTCTTCTATTTCTGCACCACTCACAAAGCTGACCCAGAAATCAGCAAAGTTTCAATGGACAGATGCTTGCGAACGTGGTTTCCAAGAGCTAAAGGATAGGTTAACTTCTGCCCCAGTCCTGACACTTCCAGAGGGATTGGAAGGTTATGTTGTTTACTGTGATGTTTCAGGAATTGGGCTAGGCTGTGTATTGATGCAACATGGTAAGGTGATTGCGTATGCTTCAAGGCAATTACGAAAATATGAGAAATATTATCCAACCCATGACCTTGAATTGGCTGCAGTGATTCATGCGTTAAAGATGTGGAGACATTATTTATATGGTGTGCATGTGGATATTTATACAGATCATAAGAGCCTTCAGTATATCTTCAAGCAGAAAGAGTTGAATTTACGGTAACGACGGTGGTTGGAATTGCTAAAAGACTATGATGTTGATATCCTGTATCATCCCAGAAAGGCGAATATTGTGGCTAGTGCTCTTAGCCGTAGATCTATGGGAAGTTTGTGTGATGTTCGGCCAGAGAAAAGAGAAATGGCTCGTGAGCTCCAGCAGTTAGCTAGCCTAGGAGTTCGAGTAGTGGACTCAGGTAGCATGAGAGCTACCATTCAGAATTCAGCAGTCTCGTCGCTAGTAGTGGAAGTGAAGGAGCGACAATACGAAGATCCCATGCTACAAAGATGTACTCCCTCAGAAGGAAAAGTCATCATTTGAGATCTCAGGAGATAGAGTTCTCCGATGTAGAGATAGATTATGTGTTCCTGATGTGGCAGGTTTACGCCACCAAATATTGAGAGAAGCTCATTGTTCCCGTTATTCTGTTCACCCCAGGGCAACGAAAATGTATCATGATCTTAAATATATATATATTGGTGGAATGGGATGAAGACGGATATAGCGAAATTTGTAGCTCAATGTCCCAACTGTCAACAAGTGAAAACCGAGCACCAAAAGCCGGGCGGATTGTTGCAAGCTATAGAAATTCCAGCTTGGAAGTGGGAAGTAATTAACATGGACTTCATTACAGGCTTGCCCCGTTCTCGACGTAAGTATGATTCTATATGGGTGATTGTGGATAGACTCATGAAGTGAGCTCATTTCCTACTAGTCAGAACTACATATGTGGCAGAAGATTATGCAAAGCTTTATGTTAAAGAGATAGTGTGACTTCACGGTGTTCCAGTATCTATTATTTCTGATAGAGGGACTCAGTTTACAACCAATTTTTGGAAGTCTTTCCAAGAAGGCTTGGGGACTCCGATGAGTCTTAGTACAGCTTTCCACCCACAGACTGATGGACAAGCCGAGCGTACCATTCAGACCCTTGAGAATATGCTACGGGCATGTATGTTGGATTTTGGAGGTAATTGGGATGATCACTTACCACTTATTGAATTTTCTTATAAAAATAGTTATCATTCTAGCATCGAAATGGCACCGTACGTATGAGGCTTTATATGGGCAAAAGTGTAGATCCCTAATTGGGTGGTTTGAGCTAGGAGAGACTAAACTGATAGGGCCGGACTTGGTCCAGCAAGCTATAGAGAAAGTCAAGCTTATACAGGATCGATTGTTGACAGCTCAGAGTCGTAAAAAATCCTATGCAGATAATCGTCGAAGGGACTTAGAGTTCCAAGTGAAAGATTGGGTATTCTTAAAGGTGTCGCTAATGAAGGGCGTTATGAGATTTGGCAAAAAGGAGAAGCTTAGTCCCCGGTACAATGGACCTTATGAGATTATATCCATCCAGTTTTTCATGTCTCAATGCTCCGTAAGTGTGTCGGAGATCCTACTAGGATCGTGCCAGTAGATGACGTTCAAGTGACAAAAAAGTTAACTTATGAAGAGGTACCCATTTCCATATTAGATAGGCAAGTACAGAGGCTTAGAAACAAAGAAGTGGCCTCAGTTAAGGTTTTGTGAAGAAACAACAACCGAGAAGAAATGACTTGGGAGGCGGAGGAAAATATGAAGTTCAAGTACCCGCACTTATTTCAACCCCCGGGAGAGATCGAAGATGAGACATCAAGATCAAGAGGTATGTATGTTTTCTTTTTTATGCATTTGGGTCGTGTATGGCTAAACTTTATTTCTATGATCTTGTGGCCCTGTGAGGCATTGTTATTATGGGATGTTGTGACAGGATGGTAGTGCTATATTACAGGGGAAACTCTGGTGAAATTTTCATAGAATTCCCGAGCACTTAACATTCGAGGACGAATGTTCTTAAGGGGGGAAGAATGTTACACCTCGGAAAATTTTGCGTTAATGCACAGTGAATAGACTAATGAAGGGCATGAAGTATGCGAGGATTCAATAAGTAAGAAATAGCATTTGATGATCCTAATTGAGATTTCAAAGACATTCGAGGTAAGAGGAGAAAGTCTGCCAAGAGTGGCAAGGTATACGCTATGTATCGAAAAGGATTTACGAGTAACAAGTTAATGATGACTTAATGATGTCCTGGATATGAGTTATAACGTCCCTTAGATTGTTAATAAGGTGTTAAACAAGTGTTAAGAAGGTTCCATAAGGATTGGAGATCAAACGAGTCGATGAGAATGAGTTTCGGAATAACTGGGCATTATACGGTCCAACATACTGGCCGTATAAAATATACTGGCCGTATGTTAGGCCGTATATTCTGCCCAAAAAAGCAGCCTTCACTGGACCAAATCTACGGCCAGACATATGGTCCATATAAATTATACGGACCGTAAGTTGGTCCGCAGAACTGGGTCGGGACAGATTGTGAGTTATTAAAAAGGGGACGCAAGTTCATTTCATTTCATTTCATTTTCACTCCCCTTCTCTCAAGAACTCTCTAGAATATTTCTCCACACCTTTTCCACAAGAACTCAAGAGAAATTGATGATCAACTTCATCAAACCAAGAGAATCAAGTGTAAGAAACTCATTAAGGTTCATCCAAGACAAGAAATCCAAGTGGAAGTGGAAATAGGGTTTTGCTCAAGTGAAGTGTTTCCACCCAAATTTCATTCCTATACCATCTAAGGTAAGTTTTATGGCCTTTCCATGTCGTTTAAGGTATTGAGAGGTTGAAAGACTTAGATTATAGAAGGAGATAGAAAATGGGTCATGAATGTGAGAATAGTACCATTTTTTAGTAGTAGCTTGGAATGAGTCATGATTCTTGATATGTTGTGATTATAGTTATGTTATAAATGATATTAAGAACATGGGATGGACATTGTATATGAGAAATTGTAATAGTGTGCTATGACCATGGATATGGATGATTTGAAGTGAATTGGAAAATATGGATAATATAGGTGTGTGAAGATTGTTGCTTATGATGTTATAAGTGCTATTATAAATGTTTGGGAGTTGATATATGATATGGAGTAATTTGTATAAATAAAGGAGATGCTGCCCAATTTTCTCTAGCTTTAGTCAAGTATGCTAAGCTATCGATCATAATGTTAGTATAAACTCTAATAAAGGTAAAAATGTGAGCATTGAAGGAGAACGTTCAAGTGATAGAATAGTTAACCGAAAAGATATGTAAGGCTAACCCTTCTTTCAATCATGGTTCCTTGGCTATATATCCATCCTTTCATGTGTCGATAATGTCCTCCAAATGATTCTATCTTTAAAGCTACTAAAGCTCATGATTCTCGTTATGTTACAATTCTCCTAAATTCCTTATATGATGAGTGATCCTCTAAGGATAGATGTAATGAAACGATGATAGTAATGATGCCAAAGATTCTTATGAGCACTTATGTATATGTGTCTATGTATGAATATTATGTAGCACCGAGCTTATATGGCCGGGTATGATATGTATTACGCGCACACCATTGCAGTTGGGTACGGATAACCCTGAGCCTTGGTAGGGCCAGGTATGTATAATCACCGAGCCTTGCCATGGCCGGGTATGTGAAACACCGAACCTTCATGGTCGGGTATGCTATGAATATGAATACGGCTATGAATACGAATATGAATACGATTATGAATATGAATATGGATATGAAAATGTATATAAATACGGATATGAATACGGATACAGATATGGATGTATGGATATGTACATGTGTATGTACACAAACACGCATTAGAAATGGAAGGTCAAGCAAGTAAGTGTTTATGACGATGGTTCTACTACCTCCCATCTTATGCTATTTCTTATGTTGTCTATTATGCTTCTATAATGATGTTAATTATGCTTTACATACTCGGTACATTCTTCGTGCGACGTCCTTTTGTTTGTGGACGTCGCGTCATGCCCGAGTGGCCGGAGACGAGGCTTGATCCATAGCTTTATTACTCAGGGACTACATAGCGGAGCTCCATTTCATTCGGAGCTACAGCTTTTGGTATCTATTCTTTTGTGTACATACTTATGGGCATGGCGGGATCCTGTCCCGCCTATATGATGTGACATGCTCTTCTTAGAGGCTCGTAGACATGTGTATATGGTTAGATGTCTTTAGCCTTGTCGGCTTATATTTCGTATATCATTTTGATAGCTTCGTCGGCTTATGTAAATTGATATGGGCATAGTTGTTGGTGGTGATATAAATGTATTGTTGCCCAATGAGATTAGCATGACTGATGGATAGAAAGTGTGATTAAGCTATATGGTTCACCTAAATGTAAATGTGAATGTACATTAAGAGGTGCCCGGGTGGGTTAGCACCGGGTACCCGTCATGGCCCTCCGGTTGGGTTGTGACAGTAGTTTTGTGGGTTTGGCCAGCTACTATCGCTGATTTGTGAAGAGTTTTGCTTTTATTGCTTCGTCTTTGACCAGACTGACTCAAAAGGATGTTCCCTTCCAGTGGTCCGATGATTGTGAGGAGTGCTTTCAAAAGCTCAAGAGTCTTTTGACTTCAGCCCCGATTCTTGCATTACTCGTGGAGGGTAAGGATTTCGCGGTCTATTGTGATACATCTCGTATGGGTTTGGGTCCTGTATTGATGCAGGAGGGTAGAGTCATAGCCTATGCTTCCCCTCAGTTGAAGATCCATGAGAAGAATTACCCTACCCATGATTTGAAATTGTTGGCCGTGATCTTTGCCTTGAAGATTTGGAGGCATTACTTGTATGGTATCTATTGTGAGGTTTTTATCGATCACCACAGCCTTCAGCATGTGTTTATCCAGAGAGATCTTAATTCCAGGCAGCGTCGATGGATGGAGCTCCTGAAGGACTATAACATCTCTACTCTTTACCATCCAGGGAAAGCCAATGTTGTTGTTGATGCCTTGAGTCACAAGGCGGTGAGTATAGGGAGTTTAGCTCGTTTGATTGTTTCTGAGCATCTGTTGGCCATGAAGGTTCGTACTGCGGCCCTTGCTTTTGTTCTTCTTGATATTTCGGTCCCGAGCGAGTTTTAGCTTATGTAGAGGCGAGATCATCCTTATTAGATCAGATCAGGACTCATCAGTTTGAGGATGCGCAGTTGAGCAAGATTCGAGATAAGGTTCTGAGGGGTGAGGCCAAGGAGGCCATGGTTGATTCTGAGGGCACTTTGAGGATTAAGGGGCACGTGTGCGTTCCTCGTGTTAGTGACTTGATTCATTTAATTTTGAATGAGGCCCAGAGCTCTCGATATTTCATTCATCTAGGGGCGACTAAGATGTATCATGATTTGAGGCAGCACTATTAATGGTGTCAGATGAAGAGGGATATAGCCGATTTTGTGGCTAAGTGTAGTAACTGTCAGCAAGCTAAGTATGAGCACCAGCGACCCGGTGGTGTACTTCAGAGGATGGCCATTCCACAGTGGAAGTGGGAGAGGATTGCCATGGATTTTGTTGTGGGTCTTCCAAAGACCCTGGGTAAGTTTGACTCGATTTGGGTGATAGCTGATCGATTGACTAAGTCAGCTCATTTCATTCCAGTTCAAATTTCATATACCGTGGAGAAGTTAGCCAAGTTCTACATTCATAATATTAGGATATTGCACGGGTTTCTTATTTCTATCATATCTGATCGGGGTACTATCTTCACTTTTCATTTCTGGAGAGCTTTTCATGAGGAGTTGGGTAGCCGATTGGATCTTAGTACAGCTTTCCACCCCTAGACCGATGGGCAGTCCTAGCGGAGCATTCAGGTGCTCGAGGATATGTTGAGAGCTCGTGTTATTGATTTTTGTGGTCGTTGGGATCAGCACTTGCCGTTGGCACAGTTTGTATATAACAATAGTTATAACTCGAGTATCAACATGGCGCCTTTTGAGGCTTTGTATAGTAGGAGAGGTAGATCTCCGGTTGGCTGGTTGATTCATTTAAAGTTCAACCTAGGGGTACGGATCTATTGAGAGAGTCTCTTGAGAGAGTTAGAGTTATTCAGGCCAGGCTTTTGGCAGCTCAGAGTCGACAGAAGATGTATGCGGATCGGAAGGTCCAAGATTTAGAGCTTACTGTTGGTAACCAGTTCTAATGAAGATCTCACCCATGAAGGGTGTTATAAGGTTTGGGAAGAGAGGCGAGTTGAGTCCAAGGTATATTGGGCTATTTGACATTCTTGACCGTGTGCGCGATGTTGCTTATGAGTTAGCCTTGCTACCAGGCTTGGCAGGAGTTCATGCATTTTTTCATGTGTCTATGCTGGGATTCTATATTTCTTGATGAGAATTTGACCTATGAGGAGGAGCCTATAGCGATTTTGGATAGGCAAGTTCGAAAGTGGAGGTCCAAGGAGATTGCTTCTATGAAGATGCAATGGAAGCATCGTCCTATTGAGGAAGCCACTTGGGAGACTGAGTCCGACATGCATAGCCAATATCATCAGTTGTTCGCTGATTCAGCTACTTCTCCATTCCTTTTCCTTCGTCGCTCGAGGACGAGTAATGGTTTAATTAGTATCTGATGTAATGACCCGCTTGGTCGTTATAGTCCTTTCGGCACATTTTGACTTTTTCTCGAGCTTGTTAGCTCACTTTTGATCAGAAGGGATCGTTAACATGTTTCTCGAGGTGTTCGGAGTTGATTTGGGAAATTGGGCTTTAAGCAAAAGAGTTGACTTAAAGTTGACTTTTGGGTACATAGACCTTTTTCGAAAATTCGTCGATTCGGAGAGGTCTAGATGGTCATTTAGAACTTGTGTCATATCCAGTTCGGTTCCTAATGTACTCGGGTGCATTTTGGGACTTGGGTTGGGAAGTTGGAATTGAGGTATCAGGGGTAGACTCGATCAACGAGACCTCTATTGGGAATTTCGTGACCACGAGACGTTCGTGGCGAGTTTTTATGTATCTCTGCAGATTCGGTATGAGAGCAGATGGCCTCGAGAGATAGTCTAAAATTCGGGTTGAGTTGTGAAAACTTAGGATTATTCAGGTGTCTGGTGCCCGCTTTGGCGACAGCAGCACCGCGGCAGCGATACCGCTATAGCAGTCACCCTGCCACTGAAGCGGCCTATTCATTTTGGGGATGACCGCTAGGAGCGGCCACGGGACCGCCGAAGCGGTAACGCTGAAGCAGCCTGCTGGTCACGGAAGCGGGTGCCGGCCAGTTAGTTCATTAAATGAAGTGTTGAAAGCCCTAAGTCTCTCATTTATTACTATTCCAAAATATGAGTTATTAGGAGCAATTCTAGGTGATTCTTGGAGGAAATTCTTGGTGGTAAGTTCTTCTAGTTCCTTTACTTTTCCATTGTCCTTAATCACCTTAGAATTCCTTTAACTTGATAGTTCACTAAGTGATTGAAGATTAAAAGAGGGTTCCATGAGTTCTTCTTTCGAGGCTTCTAAATCATGATTTGTTGGTTAAGATAGCTTCTTTAAGCATTGAATTGATGATTAGAATCCATTATTTCATAATTTCTTCCTAATTAGTGGCTAATTTATGGAATTTGAAGTTAGGGTTTATACCCAAATTTCGGGGTTTTGCCTAGAATTCGAATTTGAGTAAATTGCTTATTCTTCTAGCTTGATATTGAATGGAATTGATCACCTAGAGCTTTTATTTCAAGTTGGGACCTTTAGATTCCTAATTTCACCCTTTTAGTTCATAAAACTCATTCTATAGGTTGGGGATTTAGGTCTTGAATAGAAGTAGGGTTCGTTCGATGTTCTTCTTGATTCTAATTACTTGATTCGACTGTGCCTAGACTTTCTTTATCTCAAGGCTCATAGGAAAGAGAAGTCTAAGGAGTGATTGTTGGTGATATTATTGTTCAGCCTTCTAGGTAGGTTACGGTTTATCCTATGGTGAGACTTCCTTTAGCGAAGCATATCTTTAGACAATTTTGTCAGAGAAAGCATGTAAACCTTTGGGTATAAAGTTGGGTTGGATATTGTCTTAGGTCGGGCCCTGTTGTGTGATTGGGGTTAGCCACCCCGTTGTGTTGTGACTTATCTTGTTCTATTGTTGTTAGTTTGATGCCACATGGAGATAGTAGATATTGGAGACTATTGATATATCTTGACCATGATACTGTAGTATCTTAGTTGTTGATGTTTGATATGAGGATTGTGTTCTATTATGGCTTATTGTGTAGCCTTTTCATGATATTATTGGTATGCCCATGTGCGATACTTGTGATATTGATTTAATTATTGTCATTGAACTCATACAATGCAAGTATTCTCATCCTTCATGATATACTGTTGATACTTTGATGATGCTTGAGGAAATACTATTATGAGCTAGGCTCAGTTGGATGAGAGTGACGTGAGGACTGATGTCCGATTTTTATCCTGGAATCGAGGGATAAGTGTAGCGATGGCTGAGGTTGTTGCTGGAATCGTGAGGTAATGGTTGCCGAGGTTGTTGCCAAAACTGTGAGGTACATGGACTTCACGGGTCCCTTATGGGTTGTGCTGCCGAGATGTGATGTTCCATCATTGGAGTACATGTGTACGGTGTATATGCATTGCATTCACATTTCATACATTATTGCATTGCATTGTACTATGCCTTCTATTGTGATATTCTTGTGATGTACTTCTGATATACTGATTCGGACTGAGTACTTTGAGACTTGGCACATTTGGGTTTAGATGCTAAACATAGGTAATGATGTGTACTTGGATTCTGGCTAGTGTTTGACTTATGACTTGTTGATTTACCTGTTTATCTTACTTTATTGCCTTGATATATGTTAGCTAAACTTAGTCGGCCTATGATACCTACTAGTACTTATTGTTTATACTGACCTGCACTTGCTGCATTCTTTTATGAATGCAGAGTTCCAGGTGGGATCGACCTCTACTTCTCGTGGCTGATAATGGTACGAGAGTTGCTATTAGAGTCTTATAGGGTAAGCACAGGGACGTCCGCTGCCTTGAAGATTCTTCTTTTATTTTATGTCTCACTTGATATTCCGAGACATATTCATACTATTGATGCATTATTGTTATTTCCAGACTTGTAGATTCTAGTTAGTTGCTCTTGTATGACTAGACAGATTTCTGTGGTGGTTTGATGTACTTCTGCATATTTCTATATCATTATCGTCTGGCTTACGTGATTTTTATCTCTTCTGCTTATTTATTTATTTAATTAATGATTTTACAATTATTGGGATAAGGGTTTGCCTACCGAGGTGGGAAAGGTAGGTGCCCCCGTGACTTAGCTAAATTGGGTCGTGACACCGAGCAACCAGAAGAGTCGGAACCCATGGAAATGGAATCCGCACAACTCGTAGAGTCTGAACCTGTAGAAATGGAATCCGCACAACCCGAAGAATCTGAACCTAAGGAGATGGAGTCCGACCAATTGCTTCAAGATGAAGAATCAATACTATGAGCTTGTGCCTGAAATCACAGCACCTGCTTCTACTGTCGTTTCAGAGGATTTTAGGGGAGGACACCCTCAACCACCTGCCTAGTGGGTAGTCACTCTCAGGGCCCACTTTTGCCCCTTTAGAGTTGCTCCTCGACCAGTCACCTGCAAGGATGTGTTTGAGAAGATGAAAATGGCCGGAATCCCGTGCACTAGCCGTGATAGGCTCCCGGTCCCAAAATCGGTGTACGCCTACAAAAGATGCCAGTTCCACCGTAACCAGTCTGGCCACACAGTGAATGAGTGTTTAGGCTTGCGGAGAAGGATTGTTAGGCTGATCAATGACAGAACTATCCGAAATCTATGGGGGCTACACACCCTGTTGGTCCATGTGCTAATCATACTAGGGAAGGAGTCACTATCGACACCCAGATTTGGCACTATGACTTTACGGTGTTTGAAGAGACTTATGCTCATATCTTCACAACATTAGCAACCATAGGAAAGGTCAGCCCAGTCGAGCCCGTCCATGAACCCCTTCCCATGGGCTCGAACTGAGGAAAAATATGTGTGTTCCATACAGGAGCCTTGGGACACAACATTGAAGAGTGTGAATCATTCAAGTTTGAACTTGAACATCTGATCTAGACTGGAGAAGTCCTGGTCGTGCTTCCCTCACAACTTTGAAGAGGAAAGAGACAAAGAGAGCGCGGATGCGTAGGGACAATAACTTGCCGGAAGATATTTTTGAGTAGAAAATAGGTGTTCCCTTTTTGAAAGGTAATTTCCCTTTCCCTAAATATTTAAGGAACCACGCCAACCTGATGTCCCTAAGGAGGCATACGTGGGAAGCCCTCATCGGGTCTAGTCCAGGAAGCTTTCAGATAAGATAGTCTAAGCATATATAAAAAAATGTCCTCCTATGTAAGCTGAACTACGGAAGGGCCTGATTTCCTACGGAGGGATACATAGGCTGTCTACGTAAGACTCGACCCCTATATTACATAAAATATTAGTCCGCCCATATTTTTTCTAGGATGACGAGTTGAGTATGGTCAAAGTAAGTCAACCACAAAAACCATCAAACCGCATATCTAATAAAACTAAATCCGATAATGCCCGAACCTTTAGAACAAAGGATCAATCAAGTGTTCAGGCCAAAAATGCATGAATCTGTATGCCCTAATGTGCTTTACATGTGATATATGTGATGTCTTGCTTTATTTTTATGACCGAAGACTAACTTCATCCGCCTTTGAGTTATTTTTTCTCTTATAGAAAGAGGCTGATTAGCATAGTCACGCAAACAGGCATACTTCACGAGGTCCAAAGCTGCACTAGCATCTCTGTTAGAAGTCGATAAAGTGAAGGCTAAAATGACTGGTACACCAGAAAACGAATGTAATCAAAGTGAGCTCGCGATTCGCGAAGAGGATACCCCAGAACCCAAAGAGATACCACCCCATTATGATGTAATTTCAATATTGCTCAAAGACTGTCACTGACTTATAAGAAAGGGTAGCCAAAGCCCAGATAGCTAATGCTGCCAAACACATTGTTGCGAAAGCAAGAAGGCCTCCTCCTCCCTTTCTCTCGCTCAGGTCCCCAATGCCAGACCATTTCCCGGCCTATCCATCTAGAAGCATCCCGCCTCCATAAAATCCCTCTGAAGTTCATCATGCTAGTATTTCTTACCGCACTCCTCCAATCGCCAAAGCTGCTCAAATGCCGGGAACACTCATTCGGCTCCCTCTTACTAGGCTCCTCAGCCTACTTACATTAATCCGATTATTCACCCAAGCACTGTTACTTTGCCTACCATACAAATAGCTCATATCACTTAAAACCGTGCCACTAAGTAAACTGTAACCTTTCATGCTCCCACCGCTCCAAATAGGTTCTTTCCGGATCACCGAGAATTAGACCATTATGAGGAAATGGAGAAGGCTTGGAGAGCTGAACAGGATAAAGGTGACAAGGACGTTGAGCACAAAATGGAGAACAGAGTTGTAAGGAAGTCTGTGGGTCTAAGTTATGACGACCTGTGCATGCACCCAGACTTGGACCTGCCAGAAGGATTTAAGATACCGACATTTGAGATGTTCAATGGTACAGGGAATCCCAAATCCCATCTTCATTCTTATTGCGACCAACAGGTCGGCGTCAAGAGAAACCAAGCTCTGATCATGAGACTATTTAGCCGCAGTTTGACTGGAGAGGCCGCTGAATGGTTCACGGCCTAAGATATGCACCGATGGCTCATATGGGAAGACATGGCTGAGGACTTCATGGAAAGATTTTGATTCAATATCGAGACTGTGCTAGACAGATACTATCTAGAGAAGGTAAAACAGAAATCGTCAGAAAACTAGCGTGAGTTTGCTAGCTGTTGGCTGGCCTAGGCCGACCGTGTCCAACCACCAATGAGTGAGGAGGAGCTAATCTCTGTATCCATCCGGTCCCAAGACCCGAATTTCTATGACCGCGTGCTTTCTGTGGCCGGGAGGCCATTCTCATAATTAGTTAAAATGGGAGAGCCTATAGAAGATGGCCTCAAATCAGGAAAGATCATCAGCGTGTTCAACAAATCAACGAGCTAGAATACTGTGGGACCCTAATGCAAGAATAAAGAGGACGTGGTAAGTATATCCCACACAGCCAGTAAAAATACTAAGAGACGAGAAGGACCACTGTCTCCTCTTGAAATTTATGGAACTCCAACTCTCACCTACTACCTGACTTCACCATAAAGTCCTGTGCCTATCTTCTACGCGCAGCCCAACTTCTCGGCGCCTGCGCCAACATATTCAACTCCACCATCAAATGTCCAAGTGCCCGCTCCTACTTATCAACCACCACCACAGAATTTCCAAACAATGGCTCTTGCCTATCGTCCACCACAAAACAACCCACCACAGAACTACAAAAATAATTCGCCACCAAATTACCAAAACCAACCACCTCCTCCGACCTATCACTTGCCACGTTTGACTTTTGAAAGGAAGCCAACCCGAGTGTTTACTCCGCTGGAAGAGTCGAGAGCCCAACTCTTCTAGAGGCTGTACGCCGCGGGCCTTATCCAGACCATTCCCCTGAAGCTGGCTCAACCAGGGAGTCACTTTTACAGGGCGGATCAGACTTGCTTACCATTCAGGAGGTAGTGGTCACAACACCGAGGATTGCATTAACCCGAAGCACAAGATTCAAGATCTGATTGACAAAAGAGAGATCACACTTTAGACGGTAGTACCCAATGTGAACACTAACCCGTTGCCAAATAATAGGAATAATGTTATCCACATGATTGAGAAAAAAGAACATTGGGTGGCATGTAAAGCCTTGGTCCCAGTTCTGTCAAGGTAATAGAGCAAACAGTGGCCTCACTCACGCTCCAAGAGCGCCCAAGTTTCAAAGTACTAGTTCTGGTGCCAGTGATAGCCTAGGTATCCCAACAGACAATGTCGGCACTAAGAAAAGAATTTGTGGTCCAAGTAGCTACTGCACAGGGAATGAGCCGCTCGGGGAGATGCTATAGCCTAGAATAATTGGCACAGAACGCACCAAGGAGAGAAATAACTCAAAAAAGAGCAATCACTGAGGGCGAAGCAGAGGACTTTTGGTGCCGAATTCAACCGAAAGAATATTCTATAGTGGAACACTTGAAGAAGACACCAGCTCAGATGTATGTGTTAGCGCTGTTAATTAATTCCCAGCCGCACAGGCAGGCATTAATAAAAGTGTTGAATGAAGCGCATGTGCCGGCGGTCATGGGCAGCGAAGACTTGGCTGGACTGTAGCCCATGTGATTGGAGAGCACAAGATTTCTTTCACTAAGGAGGAATTACCAGAAGAGGGGACTACTCACAACAAGGCACTCTACATTTCTCTGGAATGCCGAGAGAAGGTAGTAGAACGAGTACTTATTGATAACTGGGCGGGACTGAACATTTGTCCCGCCATCACTCTGAGGCAGTTGGGATATGATATGGGCAAGATTCGCCAAAGTCGAACCAATGTAAGAGCTTTTGATGGCTCTCGGTGTGATTCATTAGGAGAAGTTAACCTCCACATCCAGATGGGGCCCGCCTCATTCACGGCTGAATTCCAAGTCATGGCAAACACCGCAAACTACAACTTACTTCTTGAGAGACCTTGTATCCACGCAGCCAGGGCAGTACCATCAACCCTGCTTCAGGCTATGAAGTTCGAATGGAACAATCAAGAGATTATAATTCAAGCTGAGAAGGATACCCAACGGCATCCTTACAACTGTGATTGAAAGAAGTCCCAAGGGATCGGACTTCTACGTAGTGGAATATATAGGAGTAACACATGGGGAAGAGATAATACACAAGCCAATGCCTTCGGTCTACAAGATGATCGCATCCACCATTCTAAGAAGCAGGTTTGAGCCTGGGACAGGCTTAGGCAAAGACCTGCATGGCATAGCAGAGCTTGTGCCAATTCCTGAAGAGAATTATAATTTCGGTTTGGGGTACACTCCTAGTGATGACGAGCTCATGAAGGCTATCAAGAAAGAACCAAGGTTCAGGAAACTTCACCAGCCAATTCCAAGCTTATACCAGACATTTCCCATTTGAATGTCGACGCCCGTAGATAGAGAGGTCGATGAGAGCCTAGAGATGCTGTTTAGAGAAGAAGATTTCCACGTGGTTCTGGAGGAATGAGCTGAAGCACCCACTATCTGTAGCCTGAGGCCGGGAGAGCGCCTGAACAACTGGACTTCCATCCAACTCTTGGCTCCTCGGTAGAGAAATGATGGGTTTTTAGGTTTTTCTTTCAAATTCGTGCAATCGGCCGAGGCCTGATTAATCACCCTTTTAAAGTTTCCTCATAATGTTAAAAAAAGGAAATGGTCTGACGTTGTTCCGGACCAGGACCACAATTTGTACTTATCTGTTCGGATTAATGAAAGGCCTCGTCTTACGTGAAAACTCTTTTTACAACTAGTAATAAAAAACCTAACTTTACTTTTCCTCGCTTTTTCAGTAATAATAATACTAAAATAGCTACAAAACGTCATGACATGTCGCAAAATAAATTAGACGAATGATGAGAAAGAGTACGAGGAGTATGATAAGGAGACAATGATGCCAGAAGGCCTTGTGGATGAGATGGAACAGTTGGAAAATAGGGAGAAACTCAACATGGACGAAACTAAATTAGTTAACCACGGGATGAAGAAACCGTCAAGGAAACACGGATAAGTGCACACCTAGAGGCACCACAAA
>NC_081344.1:39998936-40012436 GCF_029784015.1 Lycium ferocissimum | reverse complement strand
ATATAACCATTCATTTTCTATGTCGGGTTACTTTCTTATCTCGTTAAGCGCCTACTACGATCTGTGATATGGTTATTCATACCTATGATCATGCTTGCGTTGTTTATTTCCATGCCTTACATACTCGGTACATTGCTCGTACCGACCCCTCTTCTTCTGGGGTCGCGTTCATGCGCGCGTGTGCACACCAGTGAGCCGAAAGCATTAGCGTATGTGTTCCACCGAGATTGGCGAGCTCCGTTTTTTTCTCGGAGTGCCGCCCGAGTCGGTACGCGGGTGCTATGGTATCTCGACTATGTTAGAGACTTTGCGTTACGCAGTCGTGTACATAAGATGTCCGTTGTGAGCGGCTCTATAAGCCGTCGTATCGTATATATGATATTGGCGTATTTTGTACGATCCAAGTAAGTTATGTTGAGTTGAAAGTTATACCGTATGTTGTTTTTCAAAAAAAAAAAATTTCACGACGCATTTATGGCCTACTAGGGGCCCATTATGACTACGAGTGCTTATAATGACGGTAGGTTCTCTCGGCCCCTAAATAAGGGTATTCGGTGCCCATCACACCCTATCGGAAATTGGGGTGTGACACATTGCATATACATAGCCTTTACTTGGCATTTACATATTCTTACCATATTCGTACTCATATTGATGTCATATACATAGCATTTATATAGCATACCCGACCACGAAGGTTCGGTGTTTCACATACCTGGCCCTACCAAGGTTCAGTGTCATACATACCTGGCCCTACCAAGGCTCAGTGTCATCCGTACCCAATGCACGGTGGTGCGCGCGCATCATCATATATAGATATACATATATACATATTCACTATATTCTACCCGGCCATATAAGCTCGGGGTTCACAATAGCCTCTCATGGGCACACATACATATAAGCTCATAATTTAACTTTACCTTTCTTTACTATCGTCATTCATTACATTCTATCCTTAGAGGATTACTCGTCGCATAAGAAACTTAGTACAGTCATATCATATCGAGACTCATAAGCCTTGTAGCTTTTTGAGATTGGATCATTAAGGAATATCATAGGCTCACAGAGGGATAAATATTTGACCCAAGAACCATGCCTTATGAAAGAAGGGTTAGCCTTACATACCTTTCCGTTCAACTATGCTATCACTTGCACGTGCTTCTTCAAGCTCACGTTTCTACCTTCATTAGAGTTATACTAACATTAGAGAATGGATAGCTTAGCATTCATGACTAATTCTAGAGAAAATCAGACAGCATCTCCTTTATTTACACGACTTCCTCCACATCATATATTAACTCCCAAACATCAATAATAACATTCACAATGTCATCACAATAGTCTTTATTCAACTACACTATCCTTACTTCACGATTCACTTCAATTCATCCATAACCATAGACATATCTCGACAATACGTTTATTCACATACGATGTCAATTTCCATACTCTCCATATCATTTATAACATGGTCATATTCATAATGTATCAAGAATCATAACTCATTCCAAACATCTATTCAAAAGTGGCACTATTGTACATTCATGACCCATTTCTTATATTCTTTTGCAATCCAAGTGTTTCAACTTCCAAATACTTTAAACAACATGGAAACATCATAAAACTTACCTTAGAAGGTGTTGGAATGAACCTCGGGTGCAAATACCTCACTTGAGCAAAACCCTAGTTTTTCCCTCACTTGAGTTTTTTGCTTTGGATGAACTTTAATGGGTTCTTATACTTGATTCACTTGGTTTGATGAAGTTGAACACTAATTTCTCTTGAAATCTTGTGGGAGAAATGTGGAGAGAGGTTTTAGAGAGAAGGGGAGTGAAAAGGGAAATGAAATAAATGAAACTTGGTAAATACACAAATTTGTCCCGACCAGAACATACGGACCAACATACGGTCCGTATATTTTTCACTGGCCGTATGTCTGGACCGTATGTTTGGTCCAAAGGAGTGTGTCCATTTCGGGCTGAACCTACGGCTGGACATATGGTCCGTGAATTTTATACGGCCAGTATGTCTGGCCGTATAATGTCCAGTGATCCCGATCTTGTTCTCGTCGATTCGTTTGATCTCCAATCCTTATGGAACCTTCTTGGCACTTGGCTAACACCTCAATACCAACCTAAGGGATGTTATAATTCTTCTCCAAAATATCTTTAAGTCGCCATTAACTCGTTACCCATAAATTCTCTCTGATACTTATCGTAAGCCTGGCCTTCTCTTGGCTATCTTTCTCGTCTAACATCGAATGTCTTTGAAATCTTACTTAAGGTCATCAAATGCCATTTCTTACTTATCGAAATACCATACACTTCGTACCCATCACTAGTTTATTCACTGTGCATCAACGGAAAATTTTTCGAGGTGTAAGATTCTTCCCCCCTTAAGAACATTCGTCCTCGAATGTTAAGCACTTGGGGATTCTACGAAAATTTTGCCAGAGTTTCCCCTATAACATGGCACTACCGTCCTGTCACAACAACCCATAATAACAACGCCTCACAGGGCCACAACATGATAGCAATTAGAATTTGGCCACACATGACCCAAATGCATAAAAAGGGATACATACATACCTTATGATCTTGATGTCTCATCTTGGCCCTCTTCCGGGGGCTGAAATAAGTGCGGATATTTGGATTTCATAATTTCTTCCTCTTCCCATGTCATTTCCTCTCGATTGTTATTTCTCCACAAAACTTTAACTGAGGTCACTTCTTTGTTTCTAAGCCTCCGTACTTGCCTATCTAATATGGCAATGGGTCTTTGATCATGTCACACCCCAAGTTCCGTTAGGGCGTGATGGGCACCCGACCCTTATTTAGGGCCGAGCGAACCCGCTAACTCACATAATATACATAACCACGCCGGCTCCCAGACCATGTCACAAATATATAACGAAAGTTTTTCGAAGAATAATATGCTTTTTACCTTTCTCGAATCAAAGAAAATCTGTAACATACAGAAACATATAGAAATTATAACACAATACATGATAACGCCAGAAACACCCGCTTACGTCGACACCTTATACCCACGACACTGTACGCAAAGTCTCTAACACGTAACGGGACACTATAACATAATATTTTGACTCGAAAGCTGACACCGGAGCAAGCGGAGCTCGCCAATCCCATTTGAACATCTTCGCTAATGTCTTCAACTCATCCGGTGTACCCGCGCATATATAACGCAGCCCCCGAAGGAAGGGGGTCAGTACGGAATATGTACTGAGTATGTAAGCATGAAATATAGTAAGCGGGATCATACTGAAGCAAAGAATACAGAAAATCATGAAACTTGCCTTCGAAAACATTTATCGTGCATATCAAAATCATATAATCATCATCATATATATAAACATATCATCATATCATCGTACATATATACCGTACCCGGCCCTCTAGCGAGGGACTCGGTGAGCAAAATCATATCATAATCATGTATGCATGTCCATATACATATATATACATACCGTACCCGTACCTACAGTGAGGGACTCGGTGAATAACGTGCCGCCCCGCTAGCGGGGACTCGGTATGCCATCCGGCCGCCATCCCCATCTCATCACATCATCACATCATATATAAATATATATATATATATAGCGTGCCGGCCCTACGAGTGAGGGACTCGGTGAACAATGCAACGGAGTTGCACGAATACGTACCCGACCCGGGACTTGGTGAAAGACATATTGAACTTGCACGAGCAGAGTAGTGAGAACCCATATGCATATAAAATCATAATCACAGACTCGATGAAGTAGTCCAAACGGAATGTCATTTGAAAATCGGACCATAGTTATATCAAATATTCTTTCGGACGTTATTCGGAAACATACAATATCATAAACGTGTTAGCAAAACCACAAGGACCATAATCATATTCCAACCCAATTCGAGTCCGCCTCGGAAAGTTACAAACTTTATTCATCTTAGAACATTCTACGAACAAATTGAGGCGATCCGAGCCTTTCTGCGAAAGTTACGGACGTTCTTAGTTTTGGAATCGTTTAGGAAACAAACTCTTTTTGAAAATAACTTTTATGCAATCTTTGAAATCCATTCATGCAAAAACATAAAAACCATAATTTGGCTACATTAAGAGTATGAATATCAAGAAATAAATATGGATCATAAACATGCTCGGACCGCAAGAGTAGAATTACCTCGGGGTACGTGTCATAACTTACTTTTCACTAAGACATGCCAAAGAAAGAAGGGCGCTTACATACCTTAGCCGCCTCCTAAGCTAATCCGAACTTACGTCTCGACTCTCCAAGGTCTACACAACGTCAATATATATTGAATATTAGTCATAAACATCGAAGAATCCAATTCCAAGCCATTACTTTTTCTACGGAAATTTCGGCATTTCCATAAATTGGACATCCCGAGAATTCAACTCGGCCAAATCAACAACAACCAAACCAACAACCATACTAACAACATCCATAAGTGATTCAAACGCATTCTAGCATTAATAATTCCTTTCTATACAATTCGGCAACATTTCATTTATATTCAAATAAACTACATACGATCAAGCCAATACTAATGCTCACATATTCAAGCAATAAGCCGAGGTCATTCATGTCACGACCCAACCCCGTAGGCCGTGACTAGTGCCCGATTTGGGCACCCAAACACACCTATCAAATGCTATCACAAGGTATATCAAACGCATCCAAGTATATAACAGAAGCCAACAAGGCTGTGTTCCAAATTTATATAATTTTCGAAAAATTTCGGCGGGGTTTCCTTTGTTTTACGGATTATCCAAAATAACCCTCGCGCGTAAAATACCAGCAAAGGCCACACGGGGCCAACGGAACAACATATATACATATGCGGGCCGACCAAGGGCCGCGGCGAATAGAATCGCCCAAACACAACATATACAAACACAACTGTACGGAAGTAGGCACAACCCACAAAACATGCCCCGCCGTACCCCTGAACAAATATGTACAATGCAACGAACGAATATATATACCAAAAGTGGCTCCGAATGCGGGATCACTTCGAATAGCGAAGAGAGTGTCTAAAGCCGGTGGATCACCAAGTCGTGTGCGTCGGTACTGCGGGCGAAACGCCCCGAAGAAAGGGGTCGATGCGGAATATGTACCGAGCATGTAAAGGTGAAATACAATAGACGAATTGTGCTTTAAATAAGGAGTAGGATCCATGGATACGGTAACCGAAACCACAAAACTCACCTTCAAAACATAATTCATACACATGTTCATATCATATACCAATCGGACGATCATTACGCACGTATGCGTATACATATAGCGTGTCCGGCCCTCTAGCGAGAGACTCGGTAAGTAAGATCATATCATCATCCCATATATACATACATATAGCGTGTCCGACCCCTACGAAGTGAGGGACTCGGTGTATAACGTGTCCCGACCCTCCGAGGGTCTCGGTGTATAGAATCATGTCATCATATACATAGCGTGTCCCGGCCCTCAGTGAGGGTCTCGGTGTGTAGAATCGTCATATCATCCTATTATCACATATCGCTATCGGACTTCGAAACCATGGTTACGTACAAATTCATATGCCTAGAAATCTTCATTTCAAACTCGACAACGCTTAAGTAATCATGCTCGGGGGTTGAAATCATAGTCACATGAAGTTTTTTTTTTAAAAAAAAAAAAGTAGGTCGTTGGAATCAAACATAGAAAAGTTGCGGGACCCACGGACGGCGTCCACCCCCCGGCCCGCACGTGAAATCTAAGGTCATCATATGCTATCGAATCATTATTATAAACTCAAAGACAAGTAACTGACCGTACTTGAAATCGGGATAATAGTCACATCAAGTTTTCCTCCGAACGTCACTCGGGAACAGATCAAATAGAATTTTTCTTTGAAATCACCGTTACGTATAAAAATCATATGCATAAAATCATTGTCATAATCCAAAAGATAAGTAGAATAGTCATATTGGAAATCGAAACAATAATTACAACATTTTCTTTCAAAAGTTATCGATATTACACAAAAAGGGTGTCGCGGGAACCACGGACGGAGTATAGACCCGGCCCGAGCCCGCCTATGAAAACATACTCATTCTATATCATCCAAACTCCTACGAAAATTTCAAAGCAATCCGAGCCTTTCTGAGAAAGTTATGGGCGTTTGTAGTTCTAGAATCGTTAAAGCATAAATTCTTTCCAAAAAAATCAGCTTTCACCTAACCTTTGCAACTTATGAATTCCAAGGATATAAGGATCAATGTTATGGCATATTAGCACAAGAATACCAAGGAAACAAATGCGAATCATAGACAAGCTCGGAGTTGCGAAAATAGAGTTTCCTAGAGGCTCGTATCATAGCCTATTTTAACTAAGGCATGCCAAAAGAAAAGGTTACTTTACATACCTCAAACGCTTTCCAATATAATCCAACTCAAGACAAGTCCAACCTACGATTCGGGCTGCCCACGATCTATAAACAAGCCATAAAATGCCAAATATTAGCTAAAGACTTTTGGGCATTAGATTCCAAATTTGCCCTTAATTCTACGAAATTGGGCGACATTTCCCCCGTAAATAGGCTACCCCGAGAATTGACTCGGCCAAAACAATCAACAACAACAACAATAACCAACCTAGCAAATATCAACAACCAATCCGGAAAGCAATACAACAACAATAGCTTTCTTTTCCATTATTCAACAACTTACATAAATTCAATTCGACGACTTGCATTCAAGCCAGCGTACGCTTATACATTCACATACTAACCCGAACCCATACCAACAATATTTAAAGGCATTCTAAGCAATTCATACAACATTTCCAATAATCCAAATTTTTCTCAAAGCTCTGCCGAATTCGGCCCCAAACCGAGACACCCCTCTAACTTTTTCTTTACTTCCAAATCATGATTTGTATCCACAATTTACATTCTAACAATGCTATTTTCATCAATATACCAATTACATTAAATATACAATAGCCTCCAAATCAGTCCGCAACATTTACAACATCAATTTGAGTCATTAGACAATCATTTCCAACATAGAATTCATAGTGACGACTAAAACATTAAGCGACATCCATTCGTTCATTGTCATATAATGTGACCCATTTCGATCAACACTACACATATACATAGATGGATGATTCTCAATTGTTCTTCCCCTTACAATGATCATAATAAACTAACTAAGCATTAATTCATCATTTCAATATCACACCACACACACACACACCACACGGCTCAAGCACCTCAAACCCAACTCATCTCCAACATTCCATATTTCATGATTTTCCTCTATTATAAGATACTACAACATGAATATAACCTTCATAACACAAAAACAAGATCAAATCTTACCTTTTTTCTCTTCAACTTCCAATAGGCTAGGGTTTCCCGGATGAAAAATAATGGGTTGATCGCTCCAACGACACCTCACGCTACTTAGGGACCTCGCAATAGTGGGTTAGCATCAACAAAATATTTTTGGAAGGACAAGAAATGGAGGTTGATTTTTCTTGGTGTTGGCCGAGAACTTCAATGGAGGGAGTCTTCCACTTCTTGATATTTTCTAAGTGTTGAATGAGGTGAGATGAAGTAGTGGTCATCTTTTACCACTTAAATGAATTGTACAATTTTCCCTTGGCCCACATTAATGAGTTGTTCCAATTAAAAGTTGACACAAAATTGGTGTGGGCCAATACCCCACTATACACGGCCACAACATGGAATTGGATGACTTTTTCAATTTCCAATTTTATCACTTTTGGTTCCAAATTTTCCTAATTGTTCCATACCAACAAATTCATGCACAACTTATATCTCAAAATAAAATCAAAGGTCAAAAATCCCGACTTTGTATCCCGAAATAGTTTTGTCCTTACTTGTCATAATTAATCCGGATTGTTCCAATGTACAAAAATACGGGTTCTAACAATTCAATCAAGATTCAAAGACATTTCAAGCTATCCGCAAAGTATTCAAATCAGCCCATCCATTCACCACGCCACCCGAACCCCTCCAAATGCAAGAAAACAATCAACAATACATTTCTTCCCTCCAAATTCATCAACTACACTAACAACTCATACATTGGCAACATTATCCTCACAACCAAGAAACTATAATAAAATCACATTAACTCCAAATCAGCCCACACGGTTTTTAACTTCAACTTGGATCATTAACCTTCATTTTACATCATAGAATTCATAACGACGACAACTAAAATACTAGATAACATTAATTCATTCTTGCATACAAAGTACGGCCCCTAGTTCACGTGACCTCGAGATCAACATTATGAGTTTCATTCGTTTTCTCTACACATCTATGAACACACAAACATGCTAAATTCAATTAGTTTATCCCTCAACACACCACCACATGGATCGTTAGACACACACATACACGGCTATACTTCAACTTCCATATTTTCATGATTTTAATTTATTTCACACTTCAAACACATACAAACCATCCACATAAGAAAAATAAGATTGAATCTACCTTCTCCATTTGCTTCACTTATGTAGAAGCTCTCTCATATGACATCAACGAATGATTTACTTGCTCCAACGACCACTCCACGTTAACGAGGGCCTTTCAATTGGTAGGAAAACTAGAAGAAAATATTTTTTGGATGGAGACCTTTTTTGGGTCTTCATTTTTCCACTCCATGGCCGAATGGACTTGTATTGTTTTTCTCTAGCTTCTTGATTTTCCTAAGGGTGAAGATGATGAAAAATGATCCTTGAGTCATCCTTTATAATGGATATATTACCTTCCATGTGGCCATGGCCCACAAGTCATGTGCATGGCCACATGATCAATTTTTCATGAAATTTTCCACTTCCCTTAATTCATTTTTGGTCCCAAATTTTCATAAAATGTCTAACTTTTTCCATAATTCACTTTTAACCCCAAATTCCTAATACTTCCATCCAACAAAATTCATAAGCAACTTATGTCCTAAAACAAAGTCGGAAAAATAATTTCCCTCTTTAATATCGCAACTAACTTAAAATATTCCGACGTGCAAAATGCGAGATATAACACATCATAAGCTAACTTTTCTGTCACTAAAACATCATTTATTGGGACGATCCTAGTAGGATCCCCAACACATTTACGAAGCATCGAGACATGGAAAACTAGATGAGCCGACTCCTTAAATCGGTGAGGTAGATCTAATTCGTAAGCCACTTTGCCTACTTTGCGCACAATTTCATAAGGCCCGATGTATCGGGGACTAAGCTCTTTTGCCAAATCTCATAACGCCCTTCATTGGCGACACTTTCAAGAATATCCAATCTTTAACTTGGAACTCTAAGTCCCTTCGACGATTATCCGCATAGAGACTTTTGACGACTTTGGAGTGCCAACAACCGATCTTGTATGAGCTTAACTTTAAATATGGCTTGTTGGACCAAGTACTGCCCTATCAATCTTAGCCTCTCCCCGTTTCAAACCACCCAATTGGGGATACGCTTTCGCCCGTATAAGGCTTCATACGGTGCCTTTCGAATGCTAGAATGATCCCCTATTATTGTAAGCAAATTCAATGAGTGGCAAATGATCATCAATTACCTTCAAAATCTAACATACATGCCCGTAACATATCCTCGAAGTCCCCCGAATGGTACATTCGGCTTGTCCATCGACTCCGTGGATGAAATGTCGTACTAAGGCTCACATGAGTCCTAAACCCTCTTGGAAGGACTTGGGAAGTTAGTTCTTTTTAAACATCGTTAAGTACCTCTACTCGGAGATAATAAATCCTAGAACACCATGAAGTCTCGCCTATCTCTTTAACATAAAGCTTTTTGCATAATCTTACGCTTTGAACATACGTCGTTCGGAACGGCAAAAAATGATTTTCCGACTTAGTGAAACTATCCACAATCACCCGTATAGAATCATACTTACGTCGAGAACGGTAATATAATAAAGTCCGTGTTAATTACTTCCCTACTTCCAAGTTGGGATTTCATAAGCGCTCGCAACAATCTACGGCTTTTGGTGCTCGATTTTCACTTGTTGACAATTGGGACATCGAGCTACGAATTCCCGTATATCTTTCTTCATCCCATTCCACCAATACATGGATTTAAGATCATTATACATTTTCGTTGCTCGGTGGATAGAATAACGGAACAATGAGTCTTTCTTCAATATTTGGTGGCGTAAACCGCCACATTAGGAATACATAATCTTCATTTTTTTTGACATCGGAGAACTCCGTCTCCCGAGATCTCAAATGATGAATCCTCTTTCGAGGGAGCGTATCTTCGTAATGCTTTAGCATGGAATCTTCGTATTGTCGCTCTTTCACTTTTCCGCTACTGAGCGACGAGACCGGCAGTTTGCATTCGAGATGGTAGTTCTCCTGCACTGAGTCCATTACTCGAACTCCTAGGCTAGCTAGCTGGACGGAGCTCGCGAGTCGTTTCTCTTTCTGGTCGTACATCACACAAACTTCCCATAGATGCAAGGTAAGAGCATCACCACGACATTTGCCTTTCGGGGTGATACGGAATCTGTCAACATCATAATCTTTTAGCAAGTCCAACCATCGTCGTTGCCGCAAATTCAATTCATTTTAACTCCCAAGATATTTGAAGGCTCTTTGTTATATCCTGTATTTTTATACGACGGATTATTCGTAAGTTAATTGACATAAATCCAAGGACAAAATTACTTCTGGATATGAGACAAGGACTTTTAATCCCCGATTTTTTTTATTAATGCACGAATTGCTTATTAATTATAATTAGTCAAAATATTAGTGGAGATTTGGGATTAATTTACCATGATTAAATTATTAAGTGGGGATTAGTGATTAATTATGATTAATTAGCCTAATTAGACCGCTAAGTGGGCCCTACAACATGTGGCTGAATATGATTGGTTCATGGAGGATAATGGGACACATGTCAAAGGCTGGACATGTGTCACCACTATGGAGGGCATATATAAATCAAAAGATGACTAAGCTATTCATTTTTCATCCACAAAAATGAAATTGAAGAGAGAGGAGTTCAGCCATGGCAGCTCACGGCCATGGCTGATCTTGAGCAAGATGATGATGTTCATAAGCAAATTAAGTCCCTAAAGTGTTCTACATATTCTTCTTCATGTTCTAATTGGAAGAGAAACCACAAACGGCCATGGCTGTCCATGGTGAGGTTCAAAATTGTTGATCCAAAAATCAATTTTCCAAGGTATTTCAACCATTTGGAAGGTCAATTGCAACATGAACTAACCATTGGAGCAGCAAGAAGGTTTATCGTTTCATTCACTAAATTTTAGCCAAGTTGAGAAGTCAAGTTGCTAAGGTAAGTCGATCATTCTTTTCACGTTTTAGTAGGGATTTTGGTTTGTTGTAACTTAGTAAACATGAATTGAGTCTATGAAATTATGTATGTTGGTATTGAGATGTTGTTAGGCCGTGTAAAGGGGTTGTTTTATTTGAAATTGGTGAACTGATTTGAATAAATATTTTGGTTGTTGTTGTTATGGATTATGTGATGAGAATGAAGGAATTAAATGAAGTGAATATTTAATGGTTAGTGGAAGTTGTAATTAATATGATGTTAATGTAATTTGCTTGCATATGAGAGGTGATGTTGTTAACATGTGGTTGTTAGTATAGTTCATGAACTTGGATGGAAAAATCGTATTAAGTAATGTATAATGAACGTAGATGGTTCATTTGGCATGTTCGTGTGTTCGTGAGATTATCGGCATTTAGTTGTTAGATAGGGGTTGTTTTGATATGTTGTTGTTGTTCTTGTTGAGCTTGGAATATTAATGATAGTTAAGATTATACGTTGTGTTATATATTGGTTGGGCTGTCATAGGGTTGTTTAGATGAAAATGTTACGACTATGGATCATTAAGAGTAACTTGAATATGTAGTAGTCGTATGTGGATTATTATCGAATGTTGTGAATGTGGGCTGTTTGGAATGTTGTGCGGGCTGTCCGGAGTGTTCACGAGTCTTGTCTTGAATAGCCTCGATATAGTACTTGAATGTGTGGTTATTGATGTTGGCTTAGTTGTTATGTAGTTGGTTTGAATATAAGGGAAATGTCGTCTAAGTATCTAGAAAGGAGTTACTAACGTTAGAATACGTTTTGAATCTTCCCGTAGCTTAACTATAGTTCTTGACATCTTAATATAGGTTGAGACGCTTCGGGCAGTATATACGGGTTGTGTTGCGAATAAATGCTAAAGGTATGTAAAGCTATCCCTTCTTTCTTTTGGCATGTCTTAGATATAAGTGACGTATGATATGAGCCTTGGGGTAATTCTATTCACAAGTTCCGAGCATGATTTATGATTCTTATTCACTTATTGATGTTAGAACTCTTAGAGTAGTCGAGCTACTGCCCTCGAGTTTTCTATATGATCGGATAGTAAATGATACATAAAAGTTCCTATTCTTGAAAGACTCTATAATGACTAATGTCCTTAACTTTCATAAGCTGTCTCATATTAATTTGATACATGTCTACGATCCCCAAGACTCTATTTGATGTAATCCATTATGACGTTCAAATGGTACTTGACATGGCTATCGCTTTTGATACTCAAGTGTTAGATTATTCTACTTATCCCATTGAGTCTCAGATGATGATCTAGTTTGTATATGGTTGCTCACTACTCTGCTCGTGCATACTGTTATTATATCTTTCACCGAGTCCCGAGCCGGGTATGTATTCGTGCACACAGTTTCTTTGCATTGTTCACCGAGTCCTCGGCCCAGAGGCCGGTACGTATATATATATATATGATGATATGATGATATAATGATATGATGATGTGATGATGGCGTAGAGCCCCATGATGGGCGAGTATGATATACATGTATATGAGATTCAGGAGTCCATAATAGGTATGATATGATAATATAATTAAATGCATGATTTTATTTCATAAGGACCTTGAATACCGGTAATTTATGATTATATACTTGTCTCCACGAAAATCTCTACTTCGATTAGTTTTCCTTAATGTATTTCATGCTTTATATACTCAGTACATATTTTGTACTTGTTACACCTCGGAAAATTCCCCTTAGTATATAACCGAGTAGGCTCGCGAAGGACAGGACGTATACGAAGTTGGATAAGCAGGAAGTACAAATTGATAGTCCCAATTAAATTCCCAAAGGCATCGAGTTGAAGCAAGAAAGTAGTTAAGGGAATCTTCAGTTATAAGTTAGTATATTGGACGCAAACTAGGCATGGAGTTAATGATGCCTTAATGTTGTGGAGAAAGGATTCTGACACCCCGAGATTCATAATGAAATGATAAACAAGTGCTAAGAAGGTTCCATAAGGATTGTAGGTCAAACGAAACGACGGGGAACCATTCCGGTGGATTTGTGAGTTCCACGACCATGTTCCACGGACAGCACAATGTTCCACGAACCGTGGCCGTGTCCGTGGAACAGCCCCCGGGGGAATGGGGCCGGTGTGAA